>NC_134402.1:118637457-118943707 GCF_038048845.1 Mixophyes fleayi
ATTTGGGCTTCAGCGGCTTCCACCCTGCAGGTCGCGGCCCTCCAGGGAATATCAGAGTGGAACATAAATGCAAAGTTTAATGGAGAACAGAGTATACTGCAGATAATGGACCACGGCTGTTATACTGGAGAGAAGAAACAGTCAGCGGAGTTCAGCGTTGCAGGCAGAATATATAGTGAACGTTGATCACAGCAATTACCACTAACGAGTGGGCAAGGTGCGCAGAGATCAATAATGTCCAAGTATGCAGCAGATGATGAGCCATAGCTTCCCACAGAGATGTGGAATGAATCAGCAGTAGTCAGCGGTGCATGCAGAGTAAGTAGCGGGCGTTGATCACAGCAATTACCACGAATGAGTGGAACAGATGAGCAGAGATCAGCGGTACCCAGGCATGCAGCAAACGATGAGTCACAGCTTACCACAGGGATGTGGAATGAATCAGCAGTTGCCAGCGGTGCGTGCAGAGTAGGTAGCGGCATTGACCATAACGGAGAGAGACAGCTGAAACAGGCCAGGTGTAGACTTGAAGAACCAGCAATGAAAAGGTGAAAGGAGGAGCCTTATAAAAGCGAACTGACCAATGGCTGAACAGGCCAAACACAAGGGAAGTAAGCACAGGTGCAAACCATAGCTGACAGCCTGCACAATCAAGAGATATAAAGTGAGAGTCAGTGTGTAGGCTTGGGTGGAGATACCCGGAGAGCAGTGTGTGACAGTACCGGACCTCGGCTTATCATTGTCTATGTTCTTGGAATCGCCCTGTTTACTGCTGCCATTTGATTAAGTGCACTGGACCTCAGCTTATACTTTGACTATGCTCCCAGTCTCTCCCTGTGTACGACTGCTATCTGACCAGTGTAGCAGACCTCGGCTAGTACGGATACTGCACAACTCTACTGTCTTTCTCTCAGGTACTGCTGTCTGTTGCTGAGTGGGGTGGGGTTTGCATCTACAGAGGCTGTGTGTGACTCCTGCTGTGTGACTCATGCTGTACCAATTTCCACCCAGTTCCAGACAGAGGTCAGCGGCATTCAAACGTCAGGTAGGAACAATTTATATTTAGAAGGGGATATATGACAACAGGGGATATGTGACAACAGGCCCAGCATGGATATGTGACAACAGGCCCAAAGGGGATATGTGACAGCAGAGGATATGTGACAACAGGCCCAACAGTGGATATGTGACAACAGGCCCAACATGAGATATGTGACAACAGGAGATATGAGAAAACAGGCCCAACAAGGGATATGTGAAAATATAATATGCATGTGATAAAGCCCATGTGTCTTAACATAGGGATCAGTTTCTTTTCTTACAACAAAATTATCAACTTTTTCAATGGAAATTGTGCCCTGGTGCCACTGACAGTTAACTGTGTGAGACTATTTGTATTTTGGAATCTGCTCAGGTGTATGAATACTTGAAGAAAGAATAGTTATAAATAACAAATCTTATACAGTACATTCCCATTTGGCCATTTGAAGTGTTAGGAGATATGAAAATGACCAACAAATAATAATCACATTCTCACACATTAACTGCACAGTTTGTATCAATAAAAACATATTTTGCTCTCTGTATTGGGCAGCAGTCTCATGTCTGCCCTATGTATTATTTGGCGGTCAAAGGCTGCCCTCTGTATTGTGTGGCCGTGACAAGGGTCCTATGTATTGTATGGTGGTCACAAGGGTGCTGTGTATTGTGTGGAAGTCACAATGATGTGGTGTATTGTGTGGCAATCACAAGGGTGCTGTGTGGTCTTCTGCTACTGTAAGCACATCCACTTCAAGGTTGGATGTGCTGTGAATTCAGAGATGGTCTTCTGCATGCCACCCATGGTTAATTGAGTTACTGTCGTCTTCCTATCACCTGGAACCAGGCTGGCCTTTCTCTTCTGATGTTTCTCATAAACAGGGTGTTTTCACCCACAGAACTGCCTCTCACTGGATGGTAATGGTTTTGATTTTGAGCATCATTCTCTGTAAACTTCAGAGACTGTTGTGTGTAAAAATCCCAAAAGATCAGCAGTTTCTCAGGTACTGAAACAACCCATATGGCACCAACAATCATCACTTAGATCACATGTTTTCTCTATTCTGGTGTTTGGTCTGCAATTTATGCAATTTATGACCAAGTCTGCTTGTTTTATGCATTACGTTTTGTCAATATGAATGGCTGATTACATATTTGCATTAACTTGCAGGTTTACAGGTAAACCTAAGTGGACAGTGAATGTGTGTGTGCGTGTGTGTGTGTGTGTGTGTGTGTGTGTGTGTGTGTGTGTGTGTGTGTGTATATATATATATATATATATATATATATTTACATGTTTAAAAGTATGTTAATTATATATATCTGATGAAATAGCGCTTTACAATTGGGAACAAACAGTAATAAAACAATACTTGTTAATACAGACAGACAGAGAGGTAAGAGGGCCCTGCTTGCAAGCTTGCAATCTAAGAGACAATGGGAGTGTGATACAAGGGTAGTTGTTCCATCATATTGCATATTGGTCCAGCAGGAATTCAGAGGTAAACATTATTTAGTGGGCTGTATGACCAGTCACACAACAATGTTGATCAGAGTTTTTTTTGTCTTGTGTTGGCTGTGCAGAGGGTGGTAATATGAATATGGTAACCTAGGGAGATTAAGAAGGTAGTTGAGGAATATTATAAGCGTGTCTGAAGAGGTGGGTTTCCTGGTTAATGCAAAATGACAGAGTGGTTCAGCAGAGGAAGGACGATTTGCAAGAAAAATCAATCTAGCCGCTGCGTCCAAATTGATTTTAGGGGTTTGAGTCTGATTTTGGGAAGACCAGTAAGGAGGCAATTGCAATAGTTGATGTGGGAGATGATGAGTGTATGAATTAAAGTTTTTGCAGTGTCTTTTGTGAGATATGTACATTAATTGGTAATGTTTTTTAGATGTATGCTGCATTATGTAAATATAGAGTTGATGTGAAGAACAAAGGATAGTTGTGAGTCAGGAAATTAACACTGAAAAAGCGATTAGCTCGGTAGGATGAGAACCAGAATAGGACAGTGTATTGAAGACCTAGGGATTGTAGCGTTTGTATGAGAAGTGGTTAACAGTGTCAAATAGAGCAAAGAGATCCAGTAGACTTAGAAGAGAGTAATGGCCTTTAGTTTTAGCTGGGATCAAATCATTGACAAGCTTAGTCAAGCAGTCTCTGTGGAAAGATGAGAGCGAAAGTCTGACTGAAGAGGATCCAATAGGTTGTTTGCAGAAAGAAAGCATGTGATTAATATAGATATATACAAAAACAGTATTTTTTATATAAATTTTTACTTAGATTTAAGTTTAATTTTTTTATAAATTTTCCTAATGTTTCAGCACCCTGTACTTTGTTCAATGTTAAAACCTGAAAATAAGCATTTTTCATGTATGTTTCTTTTAAAGTACTTAATAAATCTTCTACGCTAGCTCAAATTATTTCTAAAATACAGTACAGTTTTGAAATGGAGACGAAAGACATGCCATACTCCACTGCTGCTTCGCCCCCTTATCATGAAGTGGTTCAAATGGCATGTATATGTTACAGAGGGAGTGGGTGCAAATAGAAGGTCGTTTTCCTCCACTCCCACCCACTCACTCCTGGTTGACCTGATTCCTCCCAGGTGGATTAGTGATTCCCCCCACGGCATCTTTTTGGACGTTTTATGTTTATATGATATGCATTGTAGTGTTTTTATGTTTTATTGTGTATTTTCTATTTTCAGAATATGTGGATTTAGATTTGTTGGAACATCATTGAGCAACCCCCCCCCCCCTCTGCGAAGGGGTCCCCCCCTGTATCCACCTTTGTTGATTCCTCCCTTTTTTTGTGTCCCCCAAATATTTAGCAAAAACGTCAATAAAAATTATTGATGTAAAAAAGGAAGCACTTTATAAATAAAAATAATCAACCATGTATTTCTGTCTTTAATGGTCAATAAAATATCATACCTTTACCTCTCAACTCTCCCGATTCCATTGGGATAGTCCTGATTTTAGGGGACTATCTTGATTAGCCAGGAGTTTGTCCTAGCATGAGGAACAACTTGGATGTATTTCCACTCTTCACTTTACATACATACTGTGTGAACCAGTTAGTGTTGCACTCTTTATATAAGGGAGGATGGGAAGGAGATGTAGGTGGCTGGAAGGAAGTGCAAGCTATGACCTCCATTGTGCTGGTCAAGCCCACTCATCACTGGCCACACTTCCGGTGGGACGGCACTTCTCACAACAGGCCTCTATATAATTTTCAGCTCCAAACCCATGTGGCCCTTAAACTGGCTCTGAGCTTGTGGGCCCATTCTCCCTCCTTCCTTGGAGAACCATTCTCATGGTGTCTGTCATATCTCCAAAGGAGGGGTAAAAGCAATGCTAATGAAATTCTGGTTCGCTACCTCCTTTTATACTGTAGCATCTCAATTTTGTAAAACCTTCACACTTTTTCAATAATATAATACTGGAAAATCTGCTAAAATAATTTGAGCACATATGCCACAAACAATATTGCATTTTCAAAATGTAATTTTAAAAGGCCAATTTTATAAAAATGTCAAAATATCAGACATTTGACTATGTGCTGTTTTGTGCTGATTTATTCTCAGGATGGGTAGAAGCATAACCTTGTGTAAAAAGCAGAGACTGTTGTGTGTAAAAATTGTAACTACTATTGCAAATACGTTGTTGAATGAATTTATAAGTACATTTGAGGTAGTGCAGGTGTTTAGTTAAGACAGAGGGACTTATATTGTAGGAGAAATGAATCAGCAGATATTACAGGCCCTGGGTATCACACAAGAGTTACACATCATTTCCAGATTTCAGGGAAATTAGAAAGACAAAAGGGTACACTTAAAAGCAAAATTGCCAAAATATGTGCTCAAACAAAACTGAAATGATCAGATGCGTTATCACTTGCCCTAATGGAAATTAGGAATGTACCCACTAGTAATACCAATACCAACTCCATATGAAATATTGCTTGAAATACCCATGCCAGCAGGATTGCATCCTGCACAGACGGACTTGCAATATAATAATGATTTATTGATCTCCTATTGTTAACAACTGACAAAGGGCCTGATTCATTACTGATCTGATATTGTGCTTAAGTTGGATCTTAAGCAATTAGTTCATCTTAAGATCTGCTTCTTAAGATCCGCTTCTTATTTAAAGATAAGAAAGTGTTACATAATGGAAAATGTGGGAGGTGTGAAGGGTTTGTGTAAACATGTAAAAACACAATCTGAGTGTATTATGCAGAACTATTGTAATCTATTTATTTGTTTTAACATTTACATGTTTATTTAACCTGGGGCAAATAACTTTGAAGTGTTTTTTAATGAGCTAAATCAACACACATTCGTATTCCAATACATGAAATGAGTTAGATTATTAGATGTATCTCCCCCTCAAATGCAATTTTATAAGGCCAAGGAGCATTTATAAATATTAATGTTTTTGGATCCAAAATGAATCTGGCCAACAGGGAACATTATTCACATTATCTGCCATTTATTACTACGATTGTCATTAGACTTTTTTGAGGGGTCATGCTCTTTTGAGGTTAATGCAAATATTGTCTGCAAACCTTTTATTTTATATTCACCTACCGATTGTATGTTATGTACTCAACTTCCCTACAAATTATTGCAGATAACACATCAGCAGCACAGTGGGTTAGTGGGTAGCACTTCTGCCTTAGAGCCCTGGGGTCATGAGTTTGTTTTGACAACATGGCTTTAGCTGCGTGGACTTTATGGGCCATTTAGAATTTTAAAGTGCGATATAAACCAAATTGTAAAAAAAGATTACCTTGCAAATCTGTCTGGAACCTGAAGGGGCCTGCCTCCACAGTTTCAGGAGGGCTGGGGTTCTGTTGGATAAACATGCAACATGGAGAAGGGCAAAAACACATAAGAATCGTCTTAATAGATATTAGATTGAAAGACTTAACAACACCTCCACCCCCCCAAAAAAAAAAAAAATTGGGTTAAAATTTATAATACAAACAACACACACATTAAAATGCACATTAGATATGAAAATAGAGATGCACTGTTATTGTGAAAAATAAAATATCTTACAAACTCAAACATTTAGATGTCTATAAAAGAGTAAGCTAAAATATAATGCTCAATACAAATAAAAGTCCAGTATACAAATCCACACCAGTAAACTCCACTGTAGATTCCTAACCAACTTCAAGTGTGCATGAAGCAGTCTTTTATAGTGAATAGTAATGAGACAAGTATATGCAGGTGTATGGCCCACTGTGGTATCAGATGACGAGATCTGATACTGGGTTTATGCAATGCTGGTTACGGAAATCTGTTGTTTACTTTTATACTGATTAAAAAATGTTTATATTTATTTCTGATTGCGAATTATTCTGAAATGCATTAGTATAGACTTTCATATTTTAATTTTCAATAAACAAAACATGATCTGTTATGTCTGTTACTAAGTAGGTGTGTGCAATTGTTCATTTATTTATGATCATTAACCCTTTAGGTTGCCACTAGTGCCTGCGTTGTATGTTTGTTACAATCTGAAGTATGCCTTATTGGTTAGACATATCAGCTGACAACAGTAGGGTCATGAGTTCGAATCAACAATCATGCCTGTATCTGTGTGGACTTTGTATATTCCCATGTTTATGTGGGTTTACTCCATTGTGTGTTATAAAAAAGTACACTAGTATATGTTTTGGCATTTGCTCTCTTTATTGCATTGTATCATGCATGGATATGTATGTTTGCAAATTATTAGCCGTTAAATTCGTATCCACAGTTATTTACAATTCAAAATTGCACAACACATTTTTCATGACGGAGAATA
Source organism: Mixophyes fleayi (assembly GCF_038048845.1). NCBI lineage: Eukaryota > Metazoa > Chordata > Amphibia > Anura > Limnodynastidae > Mixophyes > Mixophyes fleayi. The sequence continues at coordinate 118,644,322 of NC_134402.1, forward strand.
AGACAATGTGTATGTGTAGTTCTTTATTGCTTGACCTTAAACCTTCATGTTGGTAGTAGTGCCTGTGTTGTGTTGTATGTTTTTTTGGAGCACTATAAGCTTAGTTGAGGGTTTATGTACTCACATTTATTTTTACCTAAGGGCACTTTCAAACATGGTGCTTGACATTCAAGTATATATAATGTATGTAATGCTCAAACATCACGTTGGCTTAGTGGTTAGACAATCTACTTGTCAGCAGTGTGGTCATGAGTTCGATTCCTGACCCATTTTGTGGAATATGCCTATATTGCATGTCGAAATTTGTGTGGAGATACAACACAACAAGCAGCTGTTCCAAATATTTTTGAATCCAAACAAAAAGAAAATATCCACCAGATAAAAGCAGATAAAGTCCACTTATTATTATTATTATTATTATTATTATTATTATTATTATATTATTCATGAATGAATTCCCATAGCCAAATACTTAAACTTTGCATGTACCAAGGATGTACGGCTATAATATTTCAGTGTATAATTGTTGACATTAATAAAAATTATAAAAGAAAAAAGCTTGTTATGAGAGAAGTTCATGCTCTGTTTTTCATTCTAGTGTATATCATTCACATATTGTTTCCACTTGCACATTGGCTTACTGGTTAGATAATCCACCTTTCAACAGTGGGGACCAGAGTTCGAATCCTCACTCTCTGCTTTATGTCTGTGGAGTTTATATATCCTTTCCATGTTTTTGTTAATTTCCTATATATGTCCCTTATACAAGAGTATGCTTGGTTTAAGTTCGCAAATTCAATTTGAACTAATTATCCTGTTATGTCTTTCATATTATTATTATCGGTTTATTAGCTGTTTTTTATTATATCAAAAATGTATAGACAAACTATTAGATATTACACATCAACCACTTTACATGGCAATTTATTACAATTGAGCATCCACCATGGTTGTTTTTAAAAAAGAGTTACTTTAATTAGTTAGTTTAATGTTTGATATTAATATAAAATAAAATACAAAAAAAATGAAGTGTATTAAGATGTATGTTGTGCATATTTATTTATGGGTGTTTTAAATGAACAATTCTTTTTGAGCAGTTTAGTGTTGTTATTCGGCGCTGCTACTATAGCCGATTTGGACTTAAATATGACCCCAAGCTTCCTTAAGTTTAAGCAAGAAGTTAAGATAAAAGTCTGAGTATTTCTTCTTAACTAAGTCAGTATAAATAACACCTACTCTTGATAAGTCAGTATTATCTCCACCCAATCTCCTCCCATTCCCCTCCCTTTCCCAACCCTTATTTGTTGGGAGAACTTCTTAAGTGCAGGTAAGAAGGATTTTCATCTTAAATTATGCAACAGATTTTCCTTCTTAATTCCCTTTTCAAGGCATGCGCAGAGAAGATCCTCGTAAGATCCACAAGAACCGGCAGATAAGATCCGTAATGAATCAGGTCCAAAGGCTTTATCTTGTGTTTATACACAGTAGGGAGGGGCCCAACTTGGAAAAGTGGAAGGTCATCTACACAACCTATAGCCTAGTTATTTGGTTTTAATCAAGGTTCATCAAAAAAATACCTCTCCCCAGTAGAAAGGTCCATACCAGGTACCTCTCATCACACCTAAGCTGTTAAATTGGAAGGAGTCACTGCATGGATTCACATGTCTGCAAGCGAGTGGAGTCTGCAACAAAAGCACTTTAACCATCAGTATTTAAAACAGCCTCTCTCCCTGTAACAGTTTCACCTCAAACCACCAGATCAAGGTCCAAGGGAAGAGGTGGAACTCTGGAATAGGCTCTAGTTATGGTCCTAATAACATCCTTCTTACCATACCCTAGAAGGTAGTTAAAGCCTCCCTGTGGGTAAGAATAGTGAAATTTAAACATGCCAAAAATTACTTCACATAATGTGCAAGTTACAGATGCTTTGCCTTTGAGATATGTTACAATCAATTGGAAAACATATGTTCAAAAAGATGACAAACTTTTTTTTATCAAAGAACGGCAATTGTTGGCTGAACTTTAAATATGTTAAGTGTTGGGTATGTTCCAGGGGATTGTCCTGAACAAGAATGCTCTCAAGCTCCTGTTAATACTGATCTAGTGAAAGGTCTGTTTTATCTTCACTTTGTCAGCAAAACTAATGTTACAAACTATATGTACAAATTGATTTTTAATCAATGGACCCCTGATTCATGTTACTTGTACCGTTTAGAAAGAAAAAACATAGATGGTTTTGGGTGAGGAGTATAATAGCTCTTATGGAGGAAATGTTACTGTGGTCTGTGAAAGACGAACATAATTGACTAGGTACACAACAAGGTATGTACATGGGACAGTATAAACCTAAGCTGAGTTAAAATTGTACTGTGGTCACTGATTTCAGCACTAAGGATACTAACTGAGATTCCAATGGGTGATTTTTAGAAATTATAGGAAAAGGAGAAAAAAGACATTTTTCAGTCTAAATTAAATGGCATTATCTGGTATTTTACCTGTGGTAGACACTAGACTTATTCCTCAAAAGATTAATAAATTAGCAAAATTCCTTCATAAAATAGCTAATGAAACCTCTAAGGACATACATTTTTTAAATGAAGAATTAAGGCAAATAAGGAAAGTAACCGTACACAATAGAAAACATTTAGACTTTCTATTAGCTTCAAAGGGATTTGTGTAGGTTGAGAGTGTTACACTTTCATATCAGACTCCCATGAAGCAATTGAACTATAAATTAAGAAAATAGAGCATACAGAAAGAGAATTAAGGAATTCTGAAAGTTGGTCTGTATTTGGGTGGTTTAGGGACATTGGTGAAAATATCAAGGAAATAATAATTATAGGTCTTGTAGACCTAGTAGGTGGTGTAGCGTTTTTGTTCATTAAGCTAGTTATTATATATTCCACTAAATTAGTAAAGTCTTTAGGAAGAAATATAATTTCTAACAAGACTGAAATTTTAAAACTAAGTAAAGCTTTAGAAGAACATGAAACATTGCATTTTAAGATCAAAGACCTATTTGATATAAGTGTCAGAAGAGAATATCTTATCCTGAATGTGTAGCAAAGACATTTATTATGTTTTCCCATCTTAAATTAAACACTTGCTAATATTTGTTATTGTTATTAATGAAAATTATAACAACAGATGGGAATGAGAAGGAAATTACACAGTTGCTGGTTTAATTCTAGTATGCAGCACTGGTGGAATCTCCCTTCTGTTGTGTGTGTGTGTGTGTGTGTGTGTGTGTGTGTGTGTGTGTGTGTAATGTAACCCTCTAAGGGAGAGATATCTGTTTTTAACTCTACAGCTCTTTGTGATGTATTAAGTTACACTGTTTATTATTTACTCCATATATGGCCATTTTTTATCAAAATTTATTGGCCAGCAATTTTTTTTAATACCAGGCCTTACCCTGGTATTAAAAAAACACCAATGCTGATCCCACTCTAGATCCTTTCTTTTAGATGATGTTGAGGAACCTAACAAATCCAAAGCTTGCCTTGTGAGTACTACTACAATCGTACCCAAAGAACTTCCACAGACCTAGGATAGTACAGTGGGCACATCAGTCAATTTTTTAGTCATCCTGGTTTCAGGAAGATGTTATCATTTATTTCTAGAAGCTATTGGTGGCTTGATCTCCGCAAAAATATCCTAGATTTTGTGACTTCCTGAGAAGTATTTATTATATATATATAAATTAAGTATTTATTGGACCAGTGCAAAGATTACTCTGAAACTGAAAGAGCATTAGCTAAAGTTGCATAATTATTTAAGACTTAACATATAATCCTGGCTATGAAGTGATAGGGGCTCATCAGTGTAAACGCTTTATTTACTAACATTGCTTAAAGTTACAAATTTAGAATGAAATATAGCAACCAATCAGATATTTGCTTTTATTGTCTAGCTGTTTCTAAATTAATTGTAGCTATTTGCATATTGGCTGGTAGAGTTTAATGCAAATTTGTACATTTGAAAAAGTGTCAGTAAGCAACTCTTTGGGGTAATTTTATTAAGCTGCCGGTCTGAAAAAGTAAAGATATTGTCTATAGCAACCAATCAGATTCTATTCATAATTTATTTAGTACATTCTACGATTATTACATTACATTATGTTTTCTACCATAAGGTACTCATAAGGTATGCTTGCCTGGACCCATATTATGCCTAATCAGATTAATATTGCAGGGCATATTCTAACTAACACAGGTGTAAACTCCCACTGTAGGTGCTGAATCATGTGTATATTCTTATTTCTGGATCATTCCATTAGAATAACAAGGACATTAAGGAGTCTCTCAAATGGTCTCAGATTCCAAAAACTAAGGAGTTTTCCTTTTAGAAGCAGACTGGATAATACTCATGACAGACTCCAGTACCACTGGATGGGGGCTCATCTTCTTTCAAAAATAGCACAGGGTACATGGTCACAGAACAAAAGAAATTACACATAAAAATATTCTGACACTTTAGGCAATCTGGAATGCAATTCAGTCCTTTCATCCTCTCTTACAGGGAAAGTGTCTCAAGGTATTCTCAGACAACAGGACTGTAGCTGCGTTCATATGCTACCAAGGAGGTACCAGGAGCAGGACCATGACCATATAGGAGAGTGAAATATTTCCTGTTGTTAACAACAAAGTTTGACTGCACTCAAGTAGACATAGAGGTGAAAAATCAGAATATCAGGAACAGAGAAGACAGATGCTCTGGCAATCCCATGGATCTTTCAACTACAATATGTCTTCCATTTCCTTACTTTGCTCACACCCTGAAAAAGATCAATAAGATAAAAGCGGAAGTCATAGCAATTCTTCCATTCTGGCAATGATGCCCATGGTTTGTGGTAGCTTAGGAGATGCATCAGAAGCAAGCATGACCTCTGTCTCTTCAGCCAGACCTCATAAACCAAGACCCAATTCATCATTCAAATCTAAAAGGACAATGTTTGGTGGCATGCAGAATAAGTATTCACTGCTCAGAAATAAAAGAATCTCAGAGAAGATGATTGACATACTTCTACAGTTAAGAAAAGAATAATTATTTGGTGGTTTATTACAACATTTTGAAGAAGTTCATCATGTGGTGTGAGCCTAAAGTGGATCCAGCCTTAGATAAGTACTAGTAGCAATAATTTATTCCCATCAAATTGGAGAACTATATGATTTTTTGTATGTCTGCACATATAAGACAGTACTAAGAACTAATCCAACTTACCTACTTAAAGTGGTGTCCATTTTTCATATTAATCAATAAATCATATTGCCATCCAGTTGTTCACATTCAGCTGATGATAAACAAAGAAAACTACACTGATTGGATTTTGCCAGAGCAATCTCTGTGTACGTAACTAGATTAAAGGGATTTAGGAACACAAAATTTCTTTGTGATGCAAAGCAGGACTCAGGGAAGTGTCCAGCTATTACATTAGCTGCAATAATATAGAATCCAGCAGTGCTCCTTTCCGGAGTGACATGAGTAGTAACTCAACCATGGTACACTTAAGGTATCATTGTTGGTCGATAAGCTGGGTTAATAATTGCAAGTCTACCACGGTTGATTTACTACGCATGTCACTCCGAAAGGAGCACTGCTGGATTCTATATTATTACATCTAATGTAATAGCTGGACACTTGCTACTTCATAGCATCTTTTTAAGATTGTAGTGTAGTACAGATTTGGACCCTTTGAGATTGGACTGTTTCAGACCCCTCATGGACATTTCATGTTTATAAATTAATATTGAAGAATATTTGTGGTGTTTTGTATTGATTCATGGAATAAAGAGTTGTTTGATTTCCATTTTACAAATTTATGAGATCTTACATGTATATTAAATCCTATTTACTCTTCTATTCATTTATTCTCCTCCCTTATTTCATAATCTACCAATACACAATGTCTTAATATGAGAGTTTTAAAGTACACAGATATTATGGTCTATGATTGATATTTATCATGTCCCCAGTATTTCATGTTTTTGTTTACAATATTAATAAATTTGCTGTTTTTATACCATTATCATCTTAATAACCTCAAAAAAACAGGAATTATGACAAGGGACATAGTCATTTTCCCTCCCCCTTTTGTACTGGTCCATAGCTGTAGAATTTGCAGTGACCCACTAGGTCCCTGATTACCTATGATCCATTATTATATATTATATATGATCTTATCTCACATTATAATATTATCAGACACACTTGATTCATAGAGTTAGCATTAACTTCTTGGGCATGCATTCATCAGGACACAAAAGCAAATTTATGGTCATCTATTCACCTTCACCAGACATTATCTATTGGATGTAATGTCATCTGCTGGTGTGCAGTTTGGGAGGCATAGTCACCATATAACTACTTATTAAAATTATCTTTAATAATGCAGCATACATGGTTGATCTGGTATTTTTTGCCCTCCCTACTATTATAGCTTGGGTAGATCCCAAAGTAATGGCTGCCATGAAGGACAGAAGAGGAAAGAAGTGAAATATACTTACCGATAATTCCGTTTCTACTCAGTAACAGTCCCATTTTTCCATCCATGTTGCTTGATATGTTTATACTTGTATATCTTAGGAACTGCTTAAGAATTTACTCATAGGCACTGGAGAAGAGAAGGAGCTGCACTATATACTACCTGAAGGTGTTTCTAATTTCCTGTCTCTACCTAAGACTAGAAGGAGACCAAACAATTGTAATTACTGCCATGGAGTATCTTGAGGAAAATAAATTATCGGTAACTATAATTTGGTTTAATATTTTATACCAATGTTACAGTTTGATAAAACGATACATGTGGTCTAGTAACGACTTATCGTATTATATGATTTTTTTTACCTTCTATCACATGATTTATTGAAATTATTATATAGCTGTGTGTAGCCATGTATGTAGGTTGAGGAAACCTATATATTGTACCAGTGAAAATATCCCCATTACATTTTATCTTATGCACTAACATAAATGTTTTATACATAAAGTACAAATAAAAAATCAAGGCCATTAAAAATACATCTCACTAATATTATTGACACTGCTAAAGTATACGCAGCATGCACTACATTAATATGATTATCAACCATTGTTGCTAATTCCTGTCTCCTAAATGCAATTATTTTCACTTTTTTATACTATTTATAATTAAATTATCAGTGAAAACATTTTCAATAGTTAGGAAACTCTCTATCTTTCTTTAAATGTGAATGCAAAAGATTTGCATTTCTTTGTAGATTTTTATAGATGTAAAATAAGAATAAAGGGAATATGTAATATGTAAAAGTTTGCACATAACTTTCAGTGAGTACCATATAAAAACTTTCAAACATTTCCTCAATTCAACTAAAAGTCTTTCTATTCTTTCTCTCAAAATTCAGGATTCTACTTGCTGAGAAATATTTTTACTTTATATTGTTTGTCTTTGCATGAACTGTATGTTTGATATCTCCCCAAACATTTTCAATAAAATTCAAGGCAATTCCAAAACCTTCATATTTTTTTTTCTAAAAGTACTTTAGGATTTGAGTTGTGATTTAGATAACTGTCTTGCTGAAATATCCAAAAATCTTTTCAGCTTAAAGTTCTTCAATGACATTGGCGCAAAAAGATTTGGGGATATATTTATTTGGGTTGGGTGCGAAATGGCGAAGGTAGAATACACACGCAAATATGACTGATATGAAAATGCAAAAAGGCTAAATGACAGTATGTAAGTATCTCCGACATTATGATTGCCGACAGTTATGATGCTGGCATTAAAACAGCAATTCCCGCAGGTCCAGTGGCTATGCAGCCACTGGAATGCCAGCAGTAAACAGTGCTAAAAAAAAATAAATAAAAGCTAAAGTCAATGATGCTTTCCCACATTATTAGAGATGCAAGCCCCAGGTTATAAATAGACATTTTTCTTTGCCAAGCATGTTCTGGATAGATTATTTTGGGGATCAAACTGTCAGACAGCATTTTTTTGTTTACGAAGACTCTTGGAATCATTTTTTTGGGTATTTTTTTTCTTATATCAATTTGGAGTAAAAGCTTACAAGGCTGGATCGTACAGAAGAAAGAAGAACAGAGCTGGTAAGTATGAATGTTTTTTTTTCATTTTTTAATAAGATTTGGTGGATGAAATGAGGGGTGTCTTTTATTTACATTTTGCATTGGTGCACTACAGGACATAGCGGACCCTGTGTGTCCTGGCATACTGGTACTTCCCCAAATGCCAACATGCCCTGGTAGCCAAAGGTATTCTGGTGCTTGTAATATAACGACCACCAGCATGGCCAGATTGTTCATGGCTTCACTTTTGCACTAGAATATTATATACAAACAGTAAATAAATGCCAGGCGGGTTTACCACTTTATATGTCCCTTACTTCACTAGCTGAAGGAGTTACAGTCACCTGACTGCCCTGACTTGCAGAATCCAAGGGCCATGGATATCTCTAAGCTGCATATGTAGTCTTATGGTAGAGAACATAAACTCAACACCAGTCACCCTGTACCTTCCAGGAATCAATACTCAAAATGAACATCCCTTCTCCCATTGGAGTGGCTCCTTATATCCAGGGTCAAATTTCCACACTGTTTTTCCCTCCCTGGCCAAACCCCTGGCTCTCTCCTTCTTGAACATTGGTGGGGGCTGGACCAGGGGTTCGGTGGGGGTAGTGGAGATGAGCTGTTCTTCCCTGCTGTGCCCCTGACAGAATGTCTGGCCCCATCCCATGGAAGACAATGTATACTAATTGGACTTCCCCACCTCCAAATCTAGGATTCCAATTAGCCCCTTTTGAGAATAACCCCTTGCAAGCTTTTTCAGCCAGACCTAGCTTTTAGCTGTTCGGGACATTCTGTAGAGAAAGGAGGGACAGAATGGATGCAGCTGAAGCCCCCTCACCTGTATCCTGGACACCACCTGATCTTTATCTATAAACCCACTAGTTTCACTTTAAGAACAATGAATAACACCTTCACTGCAATATCAACAAGATACAATAAACAATATACATTTCTTAGAATGAGTAGCATATGCTGAAAAAGTCTTCTATATATGCATGGCTACAATGTACCCTTATCCACATGTAATTTAGACACTGTAGTTGTACTCTGGTGAGCTGGTGAACATAAACCAGTGCTATAAAAAGTATATGTTGTTATGCTCCACATTTTGTGAGAAACAAGGGACAGGCTGGTTAAGGTGTTATCAAATTTGTTTTGTGACAGTATTTCAGTCATTTTTTTCTTTTCCTTTAACTGCCCAGTGGTGTGGGCCCTGGTACTGTCAGCACAGGGCCAGTTGGATACCGTTAGGGAGGGGGCCCACATTTTTTCTATGGACCCCAACTCCTTAGGGAATTTAACTCCATGATGACCAGCGTAGAGCTGATTGTCATCATGGCATGCTTTTATTTTTACATTTATTAATTTATTTTTATCACTGTTTACTGCCGATGAGACCAGCGGCTGCACAGCTGCTGGACTAGCTGGCATTGATGTTTTAATGCTAGCATTTTAACTGTTAACATTTTCACTGTCGGCAAATCATAGCACTCATACATTAAATATTTACATTAAAATTAAGAAATATACCCTCGTATACTCTTTAATCCCTAATTGCTGAGGTGTAACCCATTTCACAAAACACATCAGATATTAACCCATTTTATGCTGCAGTAGTCATCTTGACCATGTGGGAGGTGAGGGGTACCTGGTCACAAGGCTGTATGGTCAGAGTATTTATTGGTGCCGAAAGCTAATTTGGTCTAAATTGACCATATTTGAAAACAAAATCACCAAGTGTGAGAGGCTATTATTTATCAATGCTATTTTGTTGGCCTGTAGATGACTACTCCAATGGCAGCTAGATTTTCTTTAAAGTTTTTTTCTAATGTTTTGTGGGTCCAATTTTGATGATCTGTCCATATTTGCAGCACTTCTAACAGATTTTTTTTCCTAAATTCCAGACTTTATTTTGTACTAAAAGGTAATTTATATTTCTCGATAATATAGCTGTGAGTGCTTTATTTTTATAATTGAGGTTCTCATTTTCAAACCCTCAATTAGTTGTTTTATGTAGACAATGAGGTAAATTTACTAAAGTGCGGTTTTATGAAGCCAAACCACGCATAAAAAGTTTTTAAACCGCACAGTTTGAAATCGTCAACCTGATTCAACTTACTATAACAATTTAGTATTTTTCATGGATATAATTTATACCTATGGTTTAATTACACATAAACTGCATCCAACTCACAACATCAAAATACTATCTGTTTGATTCAATGATAGTTTCATTTAATTTTCTCTTAAAAACACAGTCAATTCAGATAATGACAAATCATTGGTAATATTGATTATGCAAATATACTGTATATTATGAGTTATCAACTAAGTAAAGTTTACTTTGATTTGCTAAACACTGTTGTTGTCCCTCAATATTCAAGTGATTCAGAACTAGAACTTCAATATGCTTTGTGATCGGCATGATGTAATAGTAATGTTACAATGTAACATCACAGATCTCAAGCTTACTGAAGGGAGCCATGTCATTTCCTGTTTGTAAAACTGCTAGCACTTCTATCATATCTTGGCATCAGTTCATTCCAGGCAGTTTATTCATGAGGCTTTAGTCAACAAACTTTCTCCAGGCTACTAACAGAGGTACTGGGAGTGATTATAAGAACTCACAGCTACATATGTTATCCCAGTTAGCATTCAGAGTGACATAAGTTCAGGCTGGCATTCTACCACAGCCTGCAGTGTTGCCTGTTATCCTTGGAACCAGCATCAAAACGAGAAACAATGTCACTCTTCTACAGTGCTGCGGATCAGTGACAAAACGTGCTGAGTTCCAGGTTTTGTAATGAATTGTATACACCTTAGCCAAACAATGAGTATTGTGTAGGCTTGGATATGTTCATATATGTGCGTGAGAATTTGCTAATTAGCAATGGAGCACTGTGCAAATTATAGTGGATATAATAAGTCTACAAAGCCTTACTGAAATAAAAGTTTTTGTGATATAAATGCTGAAATCAAGCTAAATCATGGCAGACATATTTACACCTTTAATGAGACATTGTAACCAGCAAAATGCATGTGAAAAATATATATACAATTTTAGGAATAAGAAATTAAATGCAAAACAATGCATTAGCTGTATAATTGTGTATGTCTGTAGCTGTGTTCAAAGTTTACCAATTATATTCAAAACTTGATCAAAGGTTATTACCATGCCCCTTCCAGAAATTATGATGATTTTAATTAATCACAAATAAAGATAATCTGTTCCAGTAAAATTTCCTTGCAGTTTTTTTGTTGCATTCTACTGGCAAAGCCATGGACTGTAGGGATCTTTCAAAACATTTTTGGGAGATCATTGTTGAAAGCAGGGCCAGATTGACAATGGGCCTGATGGGGCTTTAGCCCCAGGACTCTCCACTGAAAAAGGTCAAGGCCAGCCAGGAGTGGCTTTTTTTTTTGTGAGGACACCTGGCGTGGGGAGGCTTTCCTGGTTCCCAGGGGGTAGTTGGTGTCATATGGATTGTTTCATTTCTGCATGTCTTGGCTATGTGGTAGGGTGGCAAGACGGAAGCCATTTATAAAAAAAAAAAAACTGTCTACTTTTTGCATAAAACTGCATTACATTTAATCACCCCAAATCATGTGTGAAAATGTCTGATTTGAAATGGTCTGATGAGAACAAGGTTGAAATTTTTGGCCATAATTCTAAAACATTGTAAAACATATATTTGGTGCAGTGCAGCTCAGTTTATGACCTAACGCACACCATGCTACTGCAAAGCATGATGGTGATATAATGTTTTTGGGCTGCTTCTCTCCAGTTGAGAAAGGGATTCTAGTCAGGATAGAAGGCATAATGAATAGCTACAAATATCAGGATATTTTGGCACAAAACCTGCTAGCCTCAGCAACAGGAATTTCAACTTTCATCATGGTAACAATAAAAGTATCCATAAATATCAACCAAGAAATGGCTTCAGAAAAGGTACTGGAATGGTCAAATCAGAGCCCAGACCTCTATTTCATTGAAAAACCTCTGGAATGACCTAAACAGGGCTATATACTGGACATCCCTTTGCAAAATCTTCATGGACAACTTTTATTCAGGTTAGAGTGGGATAGAATTTAAAAGTCCAGGGGGTAAATTGAAAAAGTGGAGATGTTGCCTATAGCAACCAATCAGATTATAGTCATCACTTATTTAGTACATTCTACAAAATGGCAGCTTGATAAATTTAAAAGTGAAGGAAGTTAAGTGACTTAAAAATAATCATTGCTATAATATGAAAAATTAATAATAAGCAAAAGATGTATCCACAAAGTATTAGTTTAGGGGTGTGCAGGTTTATGCAACCGTTGTTTTAACTTTCACCTATTTTTCCTAAAAATTATTTATTTGTTTTTCTCTTTAATTTTGTTGGTTGCATTTAATTATGGAAATAGTTCTGACATTATTCATCATGATTTCAGAATTTACATCACAAAAACTTGCAATTTCAGTAAGGGTGTGTAAAATACTTTATATTCACTGTATGCTTTCCAAGTCTTGTTTTGTGTTTTTATACAATAAAAAATAGGATTTATTCCAATATAATAAAGTATACTAATTGAAAGTATGAACTTATTTAGTTTGTAAACCTAAAATATACCTTGGGAAAATACAAATTGTGAAAACTCTTACAAATTCACAAATGTATTTTTGAACTTACCACAAATTGACTCATAATTGTCTCATTATAAACATAAAATCAGCAGGAGTGTATGTATCAGATAAAATTAAAACCAACGTATTTTGCATAAAGTAACCATGCCTGTACTGATATGGGAAGCTTAATGTACATTTGTGAAGTTCTATATATTAATTTGACTTTCCTTTTGTCATATGTATACAAATTAGGATAATTATTTTTATTATAGGTGTCATGTAATTATCTTAGGTATATTTTTTGTTAGAGATGTGCGCTGAACCCTGTGTTTTAGTTTTGAAACCGTTATCGGTTCTAAACTAACTTCGTGTTTCAGCTTTGCTACCTGTTTTGACAAACAAATGTGAAGGGTTTTGGTTTTGGATCTCAATTTAATTAAAAATTGTGAAACATAGGTAAAATAATGTCATTTTGAGTTTTGTTCCTGTATTACTATTTATAGCATTAACATTTATTTCAAGTCATTTCTAGTCTATTTTCTAATGATCCCTTCACAATTGTCCTAATTTTCACCAATTTTGATAGTCACCAATAGTCTGCAGCGAATTGTCTTAATGAAGGATTTTGTAACTATCCCATCATTGCATTTGGTTTCTCTGATTCAGTTAAAAAAACAATAAACTGCATAGTGTTCATATCTTCTTTTCAGTGCACCCAAACCTCCTTCGTATGTGCATACTTACTATTACTGAATTTAATAAATAAATAACCCAATGTAAATTTGGCAAATGGTCAGAGTTTTTATTTAAACAAAAATGGTGGTGGAAAGAGCAATGTAGGTCAACTAACAACTAAAAGCAAAACCAAACAGTAGAAGGTCAGATTGCTATTACACCCTGTCACAAGCTGGGATGCAGCAGTAGTGTGAAAGGTCCCGGTTGCCCTGGTGTCCGAGTGAGTACACACCTTTTTGGGGAGCACCTCTGCTGCAAGTCTCAGGCAGCCCCTTTTCCCCCAGGTTTAGATGAAGTATACCACGGGCAATGATTTTTGTGCCCTCCCTCTCACATATTTATGAGTCCCCTGGTTTGATTCAGAAGGGCAGCATGACGGCACAGATCTACCTCACTCCAAGGAAAATGCTATCTTGAATTCCTCCATTGAACACTGTGCCCTCTCATCACCGTTTAAATGTCTATTATGTCTTAATGAAGGATTTTGTAAATCTGCCACCAGTGCATTTGATTTCTCTGATTCAATTGAAAAAAAATTTAACCATACTTTTCGTTTCTCTAACTCCATCACATAGCATAAATCATCATCCATCATATCTCCATCTACAAATGTATTATTTGCCAGGTCCAAAATCTGTCCTATTAATTTCTCAGAATGTGGACTTTCAATTGCATCATCTAGACATGTTTTGGGCAACCTAATCTGAATCAATGTAAATATTATTCATATTTACATGTGTGGGAAGGGCATCTATGGGCCAATCTGAACTGTTTCATTTGCATATTACTTACACGTCACTAAAAGAACATATAAATATTATTTATATACATTCAATATTCTTGGGGACTACATCTGCAGCAAATCTCGAGTAGTCTCCTTTACCTCGGGTTTGGATGAAGATTCACTGGGGGAAATGATTTTCCAGCCCTCCCTCACCATAAATATATATGAGTCCCCTGGATAGATTCAGAAAGGCAGCATTATAGCACAGAGCATATAAGTAAAACAAGGTAATGAAAGTCATGCTTTTGACAAGCAATGAATAATCTGGCAATGTATTGTAGTCCTAATCTTTGAATTTTTGCAGTATGTGTGCATACCACAATCATTCCTCAGCATTCTCATTTATTTATATAGCGGCAAGGTAATGGAAGCCATGCTCTAGACAACCAATGAATAATCTGGTAATGTATTATATGCCTAACCTTTGAATATTTGTAGTATGAGTGTAGGCCACCTTCATCTCTCAGCATCCTCAGTTATTCATATAGTGACAAAAAATTAGGTAGCTCTTTACAATTAGGTATCTAATGAGATTGGATTGTTTCTGCCTCTTCACTCTCCATAGTGCCTGCTGTATAAAGTTTCAAATTTAGTGTGTACGTAGCATTTCAACATTTTATTTCTTTCACCTTACACTAAATTTTATTTGTGGTTTAATTTAGTATAGTTACTACAATACTACATTAACATAATACTTGTAATTTATAAAGCCAGGTTATTAGATGGTCATTGGGTTGCAGGTAGAGAACCCATATATTACATCTAATATTTTTGATGACTTGTGTACATATCCGTGTTATTCAAATGGACATTAAAGTGCATAATATTTTAACGTTTTTTTTTTTTGCTTACATTATTTGAAAGTTACAAAAATTCAGCATCACCTTCTGTAACCTCTTAGCATCTATGAGCAGCTAGCCATGGAAAAGGATAGCCAAATGCACTCTACATAACAACAGATATGTTTTAAAAACACTAGAAAATAATTCCATGTTTTTGTGACCAAAGCTCTCAGTACTCTGCAAACTAACTGCAGATACTGAAGTTTAGTCACAGTGGGGGTATTAAATATTTTACAATATGTAGAATGAGATTTGTAATGTGCCATTTTAACAAGTGATGAAGAGCCAAAATGCCCATGTAGACGTCAGCAAAAGGCTTTTTCAATACTTTTTGCTATTTACAAAATGGTTAATGTCAGAGAAATCAGAGATTTCTCAGGCCATTCAGTTACAATACATTAAAATAATGCAAAATGTGCGCAATAAAGAGGTTTAGCTCCGTAAATGGTAGATTGTAAGGTTGAGTGCTGGGCCCTCTTACCTCTCTGTATGTCTGTATTACCCAGCATTGTTTTATTACTGTGTTTGTTGTCAATTGTAAAGCGCTACGAAACTTGCTGGGGCCATATAAATAAATGATGATAATGATGATTTCTTACACACACCAACCTTCAAAAGACATGGGATGTAGGCTATAATGTTATATCATTAGTGACAATTACTTCATCATAGTTATAACAAACTTATTTGTTAACCTAAGGCATCTTGCTCTGTATCAAGGTATGGCACACATCAGTGAGATATATATCTATATTTAAACGCTATGAAATTAAACTCTATATTGTTTCATGATTAAGTATAATGATATAATTATTCAACACATATTTAGACATGCTCATTTTATCACATTCTGACCTATTTTAAATTTGCAAAGCTGATTTTATGCATATTGTACAGTCATGGCCAAAGGTTTAGAGAATGACACAAATATTGGTTTTCACAAAGTTTGCTGCTTCAGTGTTTTTAAACCTTTTTGTCAGATGTTGCTATGATATACTGAAGTAAATTTAAAAGCATTTCATAAGCATCAAAGGCTTTTATTGACAATTACATTAAGTTTATGAAAACAGTCAATATTTGCAGTGTTGACCCTTTCTTTTAAAGACCTCTGCAATTCACCCTGGCATGCTGTCAATCAACTTCTGGGCCACATACTGACTGACGGCCACCCATTATTGCCTAATCAATGCTTGGAGTTCATCAGAATTTGTGGGTTTTTGATTGTCCACCCGCCTCTTGAGGATTGACCACAAGTTTTCAATGGGATTAAGGTCTAGGGATTTTCTTGGCCATAGACCCAAAATTTCGATGTTTTGATGCCTGAGCCACTTAGTTATCTATTTTGCCTTGTGGAAAGGTGCTCCATCATGCTGGAAAAGGCATTGTTCATCAGCAAACTGTTCCTGGATGGTTAGGAGAAGTTGCTCTTGGAGGATGTTTTGGTACGATTCTTTATTTATGGCTGTGTTTTTAGGCAAAATTGTGAGTGAGCCCACTCCCTTGACTGAGAAGCAACCCAGTACATGATTGTTCTCAGGATGCTTTTCTGTTGTCATGACACAGGGCTGATGATAGCGCTCACATTTCCTTCTCGGGACAAACGTTTTTCCATGCCCCAAACAATCTAAAAAGAGATTCATCACAGAAAATTAATTTACACCAGTCCTCAGCAGTCTAATCCATGTACCTTTTGCAGAATATGAGTATGTCCCTGATGTTTTTCCTAGAGAGAAGTGGCTTTTTTGCTGGCCTTCTTGAGACCAGGCCATGCTCCAAACGTCTTCGCCTCACTGCGTGCAGATGCACTCACATCTGCCTGCTGCCTTTCCTGAGCAAGCTCTGCACTGGCAGTGTCCCGATCCCGCAGCTAAATCAACTTTAGGAGATGGTCATGGTGCTTGCTGGACGTTCTTGGGCGCCCTAATGCCTTCTTCACAACTATTGAATCTCTCTCCTTGAAGTTCTTAAAGATCTTATAAATGGTTGATTTAGGTGCAATCTTACTAGCAGCAATACCCTTGTCTGTGAAGCCCTTTCTGTGCAAAGCAATGATGACTGCACGTGTTTACTTGCAGATAACCATGGTTAACAGAAAAATAACAATGATTTCAAGCACCACCCTCCTTTTAAAGCTTCCAGTCTATTATTCTAACTCAATCATCATGACAGGGTGATCTCCTCACCAACACTCTCACCTGTGTTAACTAGAGAATCACTGACCTGATGTCAGCTGGTCCTTTTGTGGCAGGACTGAAATGCAGTGGAAATGTTGTTTTTGGGATAAAGTTCATTGTCATGGCAAAGAGGGACTTTGAAATTAATTGAAATTCATCTGATCTCTCTCCATGACATTTTGGAGTATATGCAAATTGCCGTCATAAAAACTGAGGCAGCAAACTTTGTGAAAAATAATATTTGTTCTCAAAACTTTTGTTCATTATTGTATTATGTTTGACATACAGATTAATTTGAAGCTATAGATAAGTACTCATGTAGAGTTGGACATATTTGTGTCCCAAGCATAAGCAGGAAAATAGGCACACATAAAAAGTGCACTTACATGCATATTTGCAGTTGGACGCATCTCAACATGCATCCAGCATGTACATTAGCAGCATATGTGCCAGATTTACCTCAGGAATAATAAGTGTGTATACTTATGCCCCGCCATAACATAGAGAAAGTACAGCGATAGTGTAGAGAACGCCTAGAGGTTTGGATCGGCAGTCGCATTTCCGTATTTGTTCACAATATAATAATATAATGAAGTGACATATACACAAAAGAAAATAGTGTCTGGACAGTGTTACTAATATATTTTGCATTTACTATATAAAATATTATTAAATGCAAATATTTGTTATTTTAACCCGGGAATTTTGATTCCTGGTACACTCCAAATGGAAATGTCTATTAAGTAATACTAATAGATGGCTGCAAATTCATATAATATAGCAACCACATTAATGATTTAAGTACTGTCAGTGGGAGGGGTCAATCCACAGTCAGCCAATAGGAAGTGGCTATATGCATATGCGTCCAGGTTTACCTCAGGCACAATTACATAAACACACCCTTATAGTGATCTGCCTACACTTCCCTGCCCTTTTCCCTCCTGTTCTACCTCTATAAGCATAAGGAGTTATAAGTGTAAGCATGGAAATATGTATTTTATGCAAACAAAAAAAATATATATATTCAACTCTTGATGACCCTTACAATGTGTGGTAGGGTGTGCTAGAAGTGTAAACATTTATTGTTGGACTTATCTCATCCACAAAGTACACTGCATGGGCTCCGAAAAATTAATTGGTTTTGCAATGGTTCCCCAAGATTGTCAACCCACTTAACTTTACAGTGAACACCTACTTTCAAGTTTTTGAAAGCAAGGGAAGGGAAGAAACACATGAAGCGGAACAAATTGCAAAAGTACTGCTTACTTTTTCCTCATTGATGGTTTTAATTATGCGAGTAATGGGATTTTCGGACTGGCTGTGCATAAGCTTGAAGTGTTCCTAGAAGTGTGCCTCTCTTCAGAAGTGCAAAAGAACAGTGCAAATTGTCTCCTATTGTAAGTGCATAAATCATGGGTTTTGCAGAATGAAAATGGCTATATGCCCTTCCATACTTAAGAATCCACTTAAAAATGGACCCTCTCCACTCCTTCCCATCCTTTTATATTATTTTAATAATAACATTCTTAAAAATGAAATCTTGATTTTACACTGCTCCATAAAACTAGTTGTACTTGTGCGCCTACTCCATACTTTGCAAAGAACACCCTTGGTCTGCTCTTCTGCAAATTTAGTGCTTCTTAATGACCTTCTAAACTTTTTAAATAACTTTTCATGAGATGCCAAAAAATAAAGAGAACATTCTTGAATTTAACCATTTTTGAAACTAGTATATGTGCACTATAAAAGCAAAATGAAAATCATACTTGATTTTATATCTGATCTGTTGAAAAGCATATGAGATATGTATAAAGTATATAAGATAGGTACATTATGTGTTACTTAACACTGCTTTTACATTTACATTGGCAAAATAGATAAATGCATACTCTGATTATTATATGCAACATTACACATTTCGGATGTATGGTTAAGTGCTCTGTATAAATTTAAGCAAACAAGTTTCCTGGCTTAAGGGTAAATTTACAGGGCCAACATAAATAATAGCATGCAAATCTTAAACTGCATAACTGTTTTGCAAACAAAAACTACTCACAGTCTTTTTTTCTATCTTAATTTCCTTGCTCTATGCTCCAGTGGTTTGTAGGCCCATGTGACATTTGAACTGTGGTCTGCAGTATCTTATATGGCAACAGCTGACAGCCTGGGAATTACATCTTGCCAGCAATCAATAGGACAACAGACCCACACATCAGTAATCATATTTACAATGTTTTACATCTGGTAAACTCATTTAATCTCCTATGACTTTGCCAGTCTGCATTAATCTCTGGCCAAAAACAAAATAGGGTAATGATGTAAAACAGGGAGTAGTGAAAATATAAAGTTATAGGTATAAATTAGTCATAGAAAAATAAATGCAAAAGTTAAAAAGTGTTTTCTTTCAAATACGCTATTTGGTTTTAGATTTGTATTCGTCTTTACTAAAGTATGCAGCTTTTTATTTGTTTAACAGTCATTTCCAACCAACAGAAAAAAACAGATTCAAACTAGACTATACGTACTATTTTATTTAGTCTACCTCATTATATATGGTAAACAATTTATATGACATATATGTAAATATTATATTATTGTGTATATGTATTTTGACACAATGGGGAGATTAAATTGCCGGCAATGTGGCGCCAGGACATCGCGCTGCGCACATTGCCAACAATTACATTGAAAAATTAGCAGAAATTTCTATCAAATCTCTGCCATGAGGTGTCTTGAGGACGTTCTGTCTAATTGAATCTTCCCCAATGAGTGGCAATGCAGTATCCTATATTTTCTCTCAAACCTTTGTGATAAGGGTTACAATAACTGTAATTGCCCAGGCCTCTACCACAACAGGGAAGGATGAGCTACAGTTATGAGCAATAGCATAAGGGCTTATTGATTGTGTCACTCTTCCGTTCCCCCAATGCATCGGGAGGCTATGGGGAATGTCCACTACATTCTGCATCTCTAGTGTTTCAGCTAGGTTACATCTTCCCTGGATCTTCTCTGAATCCGCAGTGCACACATGGCATATGTCCACCAGTACAATGATATCTGTTGTGGTTTCCACACCATATTAACGTTAGTGGCTACTGTTTTTGTAATTACAAGCATTTTAGATTAATTCAATCCACAGACATTTTGCTATTGAGAAGATAAATGTCATGTATTGACATTGCAAATCTCATTACGACATGTTTAGATAAGTTATTTTAAATTCAAATAAACAGTGACAAATACTTTGAACATACAGAATAAGAGACATGCACTGTGTATTTGTTTAAAACAGAGCAACAGAGACATTTCCATGGATACAAATTTCAGATAAAGCTTTTTAGAACCCTACTTCTGTCCCTATAAATGGGTTGAAAACGATCTCTTTTTTGCTGGCCCTACACCGCACCTGATACAGTAGGAAAGACCACTACCTTGGCGGTGGTGGTTTCAGGTTTTTATTATGCTCTATCCTTAGGGACATGTGGATAGCAATTAATGATGGTTGCACTTTAGATCAGCACTGTGCCCTACCTCCTACATAAACATCTTCTAGCAAATATAAAACAGTAACTTGTGAATGCAGTGGGTAGTTACATGGTGGTACCAAGGAGTGTCGTCATGTCAAGGACAAGGTTGTTTAGAAGATTATCTGCCATCTCAGTTCAGCTGTTGGTCCTTATGAGATCAACTGTCATCGCTGTTGTTATCTATGTTCCTTCTTTGGTGATCTCCAATTCCTCCTGGATGGCAGCAGCTGCCTCTGAATATGGGAAGAAGAGTCCTGGCTCTGCTTGCAGCAACAAGCAACACTGTGCTAAGCTCCAAGCTGGCAGATAACTATAAGAGTTTCTGTGCAACAAGAAAGGAACAGCCTTTTTCAGAATTAGAAGTTTAATGAAGATCAATTAAGATAATTTGTGAAGAACAGTCATGATTGCCAGTAGCTGACTGTTTTAAGATTTATACCATGACTATTTTTTCTTGTCTCCACCTTGTGCTCTCTCTCTACATTCCTACTGTACCAAACCACTGGTAGCTGCACAGAAATACCAGTCACCAATGACTGCTTTATTATTGGTATCTAATAATGATGCTGCCTTACAATAACCACATGCAGTTTCCCCACCAGCAGTTAAAATTGTTAATATATTATATTACATTTTGTATTAAATGTTCTTCATGCCTTTTAGATTGTAAGCTCATTTGGGCAGGGCCATCATTACCTTCTGTTTCAATGTATGTAATTGTGTTTATCACGATCCACTCAATGTACAGCACTGTATAATATGTTGGCTTTATATATAAACAATGAAAATAACATTACATTGTGATTGCTTATGTTTTGAGTACAAAAGGTGGTTTGTTAGGTATATTGGGTACTAGGGATGTGCACCAGCCACTTTTCGCGTTTTGGGTTCTGATTGCCTTCAAGTTTTGGGTTCTAATGTGTTTATCCAAAACACCCCCCTCAAGGTTTTGGGTTTTGGGTTTTGGGTTCTGATTTTTTTTTTAAAAAGCATAAAAACTGCTAAAATCCAGATTATTTTTTTTTCACTCCTACGCTATTATTAACCTCAATAACATTCATTTTCACTCATTTCCAGTCTATTCTGAACACCTCACACCACACAATATTGTTTTTAGGCCAAAAGGTTGCACCGAGGTAGCTGGATGACTAAGCTAAGCGACACAAGTGGGCGGCACAAACACGTGGCCCATCTAGGAGTGGCACAGCAGTGGCAGACAGGATGGCAGTTTGAAAAACTAGGCCCCAAAGAGCACATAATGCCAAAAAAAGAGGTGCAAGATGGAATTGTCCTTGGGCCCTCCCATCCACCCTTATGTTGGTGAAATAGGACATGCACACTTTAACAAACCAATCATTTCAGCGACACGGCCTACAAAACTGTGACTGAAATGATTGGTTCGTTTGGACCCCCACAAAACGAGCTGGCAAAGAAAACAAAAAAAGAAATTCATCTCTCCCTGTACAAAGTAAACTGGCTCTACTGAGGCAAGATGTCATCCTCATCCTCATCCTCTGATTCCTCGCCCCCTTCAGTGTGTACTTCCTCATCCTCATACATTATCAATTCATCCCCGCTGGACTCCACAATCACAGGTCCCTTTGTAGTCTCTGGAGGCCATTGCTGGTCTTCATTGAAGAATTGATAATTCATTTTGATGAACATCATCTTCTCAACATTTTGCGGAAGCAACCTCCTTCGCTGCTCACTGACCAGGTTCCCCGCTGCACTAAAAACTCTTTCGGAGTACACACTGGAGGGGGGACAACTCAGGTAAAATAGAGCCAGTTTGTACAGGGGCTTCCAAACTGCCTTTTTTTCCTGCCAGTACAAGTAAGGACTGTCTGACATGTCTACTTGGATGCTGTTAGCAAAGTAATCCTCCACCATTTTTTCAATGGTGACAGAATCCAATGCAGCGACAGTAGACATGTCAGCAATCGTTGGGAGGTCATTCAGTCCGGACCAGATGTTCTCTGCATCCCCGCCAGCGGGTCGTTTAGGAAATATCAGCTGTTTCCTCGTAGCCACAGGTGTGGAAGAAAATGAAGTAGGAGCTGTTGCCATGTCACGGTCCTCTTCAGATGGCAATCTCCTGATCAGCAGGTCTTTGCACCGCTGTAGACTTGTGTCCGCCGGAAACAGAGACACAACATACGCTTTAAACCGAGGATCGAGCACAGTGGCCAGAATGTATTCCTCTGACTTTAAAAGAGTGACCACCCTCGGATCCTGGCAAAGCGTACAAAGGGCTTCATCCACAAGAGCTACATGCTTTGTGGAATCGCAATGGTTTACCAGCTCCTCCCTCACTTTCTCCAGCTGCTTCTGCAACAGCCTGATCAGGGGAATGACCTGACTCAAGCTGGCAGTGTCGGAACTGACTTCTCGTGTGGCAAGTTCAAACGGCTGGAGAACCTTGCACAACACGGAAATCAGTCTCCACTGCGCTTGACTCAGGCGTATCCCCACTCCTTTGCCTATGTCATAGGTGGCTGTGTAGGCTTGAATGGCCTTTTGCTGCTCCTCCATCCTCTGCAGCATATAGAGGGTGGAGTTCCAGCGCGTCACAGCCTCTTGTTTGAGGTGATGGCAGGGCAGGTTCAGCCATTTTTGATGCTGCTCCAGTCTTCGGTAGGCAGAATGCCGAAAGTGTCCCGCAATTTTGTGGGCCACCGCAAGCATATCCTGCACACCCCTGTCACCAAATTTATTGTGTGGGCAAAACATGGCACGTGCTGGAAATTGCCCATATGTAATGCCCGCACAATGTTACTGGCGTTGTCCGACACCACAAATCCCCAGGAGAGTGTAAGAGGGGTAAGCCACTGCGAGATTATTTTCCTCAGTTTCTCTAAGAGGTTGTCGGCGTTGTGCCTCTTACTGAAACCAGTGATACACAATGCTGCCTGCCTTGGAACGAGCAGGCGTTTCAGAGATGCTGCTACTGATGCTGCTGCTGCTGTTGCTGCGGAAGGCGATGCATCTACCCAGTGGGCTGTCACAGTCATATAGTCCTTAGTTTGCCCTGAACCACTTGTCCACATGTCCGTGGTTAAGTTGACAGTGGGTACAACCGCATTTTTCAGAGCACTGAGGACACTTTTTCGTACTTCTCTGTACATCACGGGTATCGCCTGCCTAGTGAAGTGGAATCTAGACGGGATTTGGTACCGGGGACACAATACCTCCATCATCCTTCTAAATCCCACTCCACTGATGGCGGACACCGAACGCACGGCTAATACCAACATAGCTGTCAAGGCTGCAGTTATCCTCTTTGCTATAGGATGACTGCTGTCGTACTTCGTGCTCATGGAAAACGACTGTTGTACGGTCAATTGCTTTGTGAAAGACGTAGCGGTCTAACGACTTCCCCTCTGGGAAGATGACCGACTCCCAGCAGCAACAGCAGCAGTGGCAGTAGTAGGAGTAGCGCTACAGAATCCTCCGGAAGAATCCCAGATTGAAGAGGACTCAGTCATGCCAGTTATATGGCCTGCAGGACTATCTCCGATCCAGATTAAGGAGGAAATTGACGAGGAGGGTGTTGCTGATGTTGATACAACGGGACCAAGGGATTTAGGTGTCCCTGGACTGCTGACGGTCCTAGCCACAGTTCCTGAATTAAACACTGAATTATGAAGGGTCTTCAGGTGACGTAGAAGGGAGTATGTCCCAAGGTGGCAAAGATCCTTACCCCTGCTTATTGCAGCTTTTCATAAGCTACATATGGCAATACAATTGTTGTCCGGATTGGGATAGAAATAATTCCAGACCGAAGAGGTGGATTTTTTTGGTCTTCTGACCAGGCATGATGATGGGATTTTTCGTTCCATGGACAACAACTGTTTCCCCCCCTGGTGCCTCATTTAAGATAACCACATCAGCATCCTCCTCGTCAAGTTCCTCCTCAGCGCCAGCTACATCAATATCCTCCTCCCGGTGAACAACATTGACACCTTCATTATCCAAATCTGTAACTGCACTGTGGGTGATCCTTCCAGCATATGCAGAGGGCGTGCTGCAAATGTTGGAAGGAGCCACCTCTTCCCGTATAGTGATGGGAAGGTCAGGCTTCGCAACCACCAACTCCCTTGGACTCGCCTTGGGGATTTGTGATGCCATGTCTTTAGAAGGCATAGTTGTTTGCTGTGTTGTTGATGACAGCTTAACTCTCTTAAATTTTTTAGAGGGGGGAGGAGGAGGGCTTTGATCGTTGTGTGAAGCTGATCCTCTAGTCATGAACACGGGCCAGGGCCTAAGCCGTTCCTTGCCACTCCGTGTCGTAAATGGCATATTGGCAAGTTTACGTTTCTCCTCAAATGATTTTAACTTTTTTTTTTTGATCATTTTAGTGACCTTTGGCTTTTTGGATTTTACATGCCCTCTACTATGAAATTGGGCATCGGCCTTGGCAGACGACGTTGATGGCATTTCATCGTCTATGTCATGACTAGTGGCAGCAGCTTCAGCATTAGGAGGAAGTGGTTCTTGATCTTTCCCTACTTTATCCTCCAAATTTTTGTTCTCCATTATATGCAGCACAAGAGAGCGTACCCCTAAACCACACACACTCGGCAAAGCCTTTAAAAATTATATGCGGCACAGGAGAGTACCACTGGACTGGAGTTATACAGCAGTACCAATGGACTTATACTGCAGGATCAGTGAACGTAGTTATTATATTGCAGTACCAATGGACTTATACTGCAGGATCAGTTAACGTAGTTATTATATTGCAGTACCAATGAACTTATACTACAGGATCAGTGAACGTAGTTATTAATTGCAGTACCAATGGACTTATACTGCAGGATCAGTGAACGTAGTTATTTTATTGCAGTACCAATGGACTCATACTGCAGGATCAGTGAACGTAGTTATTATATTGCAGTACCAATAGATTTGTACTGCAGGATCAGTGAACTTCTATAGCAGTACCACTGTACTGGACACAGGACAGCACCACTGGACTGAGCAGGACAAAGCACAGGACACCACCACTGGACTGAGCAGGACAGAGTACAGGACAGCACCACTGGACTGAGCAGGACAGAGCACAGGACACCACCACTGGACTGACCAGGACAGAACCACAGGAATGAGCAGGACAAAGGACACCACTAACACACCATCCCTCTTCCCTGATCAATGCCCGAGTGAAGATGGCGGCCGCAAGCGGGGAATATAAAGAATCCGTATCTCGCGAGATCCGACGGCGGGATTATGACGAAAAGCCTCGTTTTGAGTTTTGCGATCGGCGGGAATACCCGAACAGTGCTCGGATCGGGCTGGGATCCGCACTGTTCGGAGGTGTTTGGATTTAGAAAATCCGAGCCCGCTCATCCTTATTGGGTACTTGTTAAGATTTGTATAACAAGAGTGCTGTAACCACTGTAGCAGCTGATTGGGGTTTTTTTTTGTTGTATTTTAACAAAATAAAATAACATACAATATTAACATGTAAATATTCACTGTTGTCAGCATTATTATGACAAATATATTTATTACTAAGTATATGGGCTTATAATGGAACAACCACTTAAATGTTATACTGATGGCTACCATGAGCAGTATAATAGCTCAGTGTTATGCAATACTTTTCTATTTTCAAACATGTATATTCTATTTGTAAATACTTGAACTTACAATTTTATTATATTCTAATCATTTTGCCAAATATTGTATTGTTCTAGAAGTGTAAGTTTTTGGATTGTCATATAAATTGTTGAAGAAATGCTCAATTTATCAGATAATCAATTAAAAATGTATTATGGTTAACACTGAAATTATAAGTTAAGAGTATAAAAAGCAAAAAATGATGCCTGTTTATTTAAAAAAAAAAAAAATATGCATTCATTTTTTATTGAGAGTAATACAGCATGAACATAAAGTTATTACAATTTTTGGTGCAAAATATACAAATATACATGTTAAAGATTAGTCAATTAGATTAGTAGTATTTGAAGGAATATTTGTATAAATGTAAGCAGAGCAAATTTATAAATGTTAACTTTGGACAGCATATTTATATTATTTTTAAGACTTTAGGGAATAGAAACATAGAGTGAGAGAGGAAGGGAAAAGGGGTCAGAAGGGGTAAATAAATAGAGTATGAGAGAGAGAGAAGAGTAGGGGGAAAAGAGAGAGAGGTCTATTTATTAAACAACACATTTTCTGGCATTACTTAGCACCCCTTATCACCACATTTTGTTACAATAAGAAATGCATTTGATAAGCTATTTATCATTTAACTCATGCCGGAACAGCACATGCAACAACCAGCTATCCCGGCGAAGACTGTGTGTTGAACTGAAAGCTTTTGCTTAGTATAGTAGGTATGTTTCAGTCAGACTACCACAGAATGGGGATTGCCTCAGCTTTGATTAATTAAATAGACGATTTAGGTCAGGAAATTATATCAGGGTCCCAGTTTCTATGTCTAAGCATATATTCCAGGAACTAGTATCTTCCATCTTTTGGTAATATTCAACAGGGTGACTCCATAGCAGAGTGACCCGTAAGGATTTTTCCGCTGATTATTATGATGTTAGCACATATTTCTGGAACTAGTGAAATAAACTGTCACCCATCTTTTGGTAAAGTTCAGCCAGGTGACTTGATAGCGGAGTCAGTGGATGGATTTTTCTGCTTATTTTTATGATGTTACTGTCAGGGGAGTTCAAGGTATTATAAATAAAAAGCTATGACATCTCATACACATCTCCAAATCCCACAATGTGCAGAAATTAAAAGTGGCAAAATATGAAAGGTTCAGACAATTTGGAGTTCAGACAAAGTGCACAACTACAAATGGGTGCACAAATTAAGGATATTTTCTAAGACTGTTTATACAATATGTAATCATTAACTTACACATGATAGCATGTAACTGGATTATTCTCATACGATCAGAAGTAGAGGTGGAGCCGCAGCCAGACAGTGAATGGATCTGAAAAGATCCCTCTTTTTGTACATTTTCCATTGCAAAGTTAATTAACACTGGCAAAACAGCTGCTATAGCCATTAGTCCAAGGTCTGAAAACTTTATGTTTTCAGAACTTAGTCAATTACACAGACACGCTGTTCCCATAGAGGACTATGGGGATGGCAGTATTCTACAGTACTTTGGTTAACACAGAAGATATCTGTGATAAATTTCGGCAATACTAAATTTTGCTATCAAACATGATTTAGTGGAGCAAAATGCTTGATAAAGGGGTAGTTCGAAGAGTAGGTCCCTCCTTCTGGGAAATCTAATATCCCTCTGATGTGTTTTTTCATATTTTGCTAAAGGTTTTGATTTTGATGAAATGTTTGATATTATTATTATATTATTATTATTTATTTAGATTCAGAGCTTTTGTATTTGATCTGTGCTGAACAATTTTACTCTTGCCTATATTTTGTTTTCTTTATCAATTCATATACTGTAGATATATTGATTTCCTTCTGAAAATCACAAATTATTGCTTTAATGCGTCCCCTTGCAAATGATCTCATGGTCAAGTGCAATGACATAACACTACATACATTTTTAATAATTTCATTGTAATTAACATTTTAACATTTTAATTTTAATCTGTTTTAGCTGTCAATATGGCATTCTTGTCTTTAGAAATAAATTAAGGAACTGTGCCATGGGTTTTGTAGTATATACTGGCAGTGTTCCCATATCTGTACAATGATATGCTTAAGGAGGTGCCAGATGTATGCCCAAAAGCTCCAGTATGCTTGTTCATTAGCTGTCCAGGAGCACTCATGGAATTAAATAATGACAGCTGTTTTCTATCGATTGGCAACTTGCCATTGTTAAATGGCCCATATTTCCCCTCCCTAATTAAAATATGAGTAGTGTTATCCAGTGTATCTACCTTAGGCAAACTAAATTGCTGTCAAAGCCAAAGTGACTTTTAATGCTCTAAAAGTTTGGACAGTTTAAAATATCAATTCATAAATTGTTCTGCCGTTCCCGTTAAGAAGAACACATTTTATTTACATTCATTGTTTAAGTAAATACAATTATAAGTAATACATTATGAATGATAAGAAAATAATTATTTAGTTTGAACAATTTAACTCAGTGATTGACTTATTAGCTCTAAATATGTAAAAATGACTCAGATTGCTAACGCCATGCTAGGATGGCGTTAGTCAGCGGAGGGCTATTTTAAATAAAAAATAAAGCATTTTTTCTTTTTTAAAAAAGTCTATCTAATTATTTTCTTTTTCTAATTAGTAAACATTTTTTTTTAGTATATTAATTTGTCCACGCTTATTATTGGACTTTTGATGGTTAAATGACTCATTGATCTGAACATTTTTTTTTGAAATTGTATCCCCCTGTTTCTTAAATATAGTCAGATATATTAACTTGTATTGTGAATGCACAAAGTGGTAACTTTCAAATTTCCTGGTCTCCATCCGCCATCTCGTCACATACAAAGGAAATTATCAGCTCTTTCAATCCTTTCAATATTCTAAATCTAGCAAGGGGTTAAAATGAGGCATTGCTCTCCATTAACTGGGATTAGGAATCCCATTATCAGGTTTGACCACTTTTGTTCTTCCCTGGACTCTTGGACTGCAGGAAAGAACAACATGTAGGGAGAATCCTAATCCCTGCCCATTGCAAACCCACATTTCCATTCTGGCCAATACCGAGACCAGCTGACCTTAGACTACCTGTGCAGGCTTTGAGGATTCCCTGAGCTAGGTGTAGAGTTTTGTCTCTTACTAACACCAGCATCAGAGTTCCTGCGCCAGATCCTGAATCTGATGCACAACTACTCTGCACATCATGCAGCCAAGATCCATCCGCAGTTGCTCGTGGAGCTGTTCACATGGCAGGCCTGCTGGAGCAGGGAGACTGGGGTCCAGATCCCTACCAAGTTAGCAGAGATCTGTGGCCGAGTGGCTGGGATTAGCAAATCAGAAGAGGATTGCTGCAACAGCTTGATTGGGAAATTAATAAAGAAGTCTGTGTGCTAAGCAGCTTGGCCGGATTAAGCATTTCAACGGCTTGGCCAGGGGATTTGATCTTCGTAAATATCAAGTGGACCCAAAGGCTTTCTTGGTCCAAAAAGCCTTAGCACCACTCCATTTGGTCACAGCTTGGATGGGACAAGGTTATAATTAAGGAAATAAGATACAACAGCTTGGCTGTAAAATTGCCTTAAGTGCTATTGGAAACCTGTCTTTAACATTGAAGGAATAAGGTTTTAACAGCTTGGCCCAGTGTTAATTTTTTCCTCCTTACTAGTGTTCCACCATTTTATCTCTACCATGACAACATCAGGATCACTTCTTCAAATTACAGCTTAGCTGGAAACAAAACCTTCAAAGACTGTAACAGCGGACAATGTATAGTGATTCCTATAACATCTTAGGTAATGATTTAGCAGCTTGGCCAGACACTGTGGTACTCTCAGCGCACTGTATCTTGCTTTTGGTTGTCACAGCAACTGTATCAGGACCACTGCAAAAACTACAGCTTGGCCAGGAAACGGTTTTATATAGCTTGGTCTTTATTAGGAATTGCTTAATCATTTATATAGCGGTTAAGATTTAAATGAACTAGCGGGGTATTAAAAGTTTTTTGAAGTTTGGTGAGCACTTTATTGGCTATTGATTACATTTGATATTTATCTTTTGAAATAAAGATACGGTTATATTGATCCTCTAGCTCTTTATCTGTGACTTTTATCTGGGTCCTTATCCTAACATCCTAGTATCATCACATTGCCTAAAAAAAGATTTACGATCACTATGATTCAAAATCTGCTTAAATTAGGGGTCTCAATAAATGGACCCCTTAACTTCTAAACAAACCAAACAAAAGTTCTGGGCACAATAATATGATTACACTGTCAGAATGCCTATAGAGACTTCAATTCCAACATGTCATAAATTATAATTTCAATTATTTTGAACCATAGATATTCAAGAACAATTGCAAATTTAGCTTCCCAGAGGGAAAAAATTTGTTCCTGACCCCAAAAGGGGCAATTGTATATATTTTATGTCTTAATCACTGCTATAAAATTCCTTGCTAATTATAGATCCAAATAATATATATTTCGAGACAGAAAAACATCCAACTCATTTTTCAATTACATTAGAGAATTTGCTATCACCATCTTATGTGGTAAGGAATTTCACAAGTTAACCACTCTTACAGTAAAGAATCCCTTCCAATGCTTATGGTGATAGATGGATACAAGTACACTATAAATATGTCCCCATCATGAAATATTAATTGTTGTCCCACTATACATAATCAAAAATTAAGAAAGTGATATCTTAATTTTGCCCAATTAATAAAAGTATAAATTAATCTTGCCTCCTTAATACTGTATATAAATTATTGCCTCTATAATAAGTCAATATTGTCTCCCTTCTGTTCTGAAAGGTCAGAGAGCACAAGCTGCACAATTTTTCTGGAGGTTTTGCCGAAGCCAAATGTGGTTTAGGTGTTTCCAAACTGCCACACATAGCATGTGGTTTGATTTTTTACCCTCCAAACTGCAGGTTGTTAAATACTGAAATCCCATGCTATGTATTGAGGTAAGGATTGCATACAGAAGCACAAGCACTGTGAATACACTGGTAGTCACAGGAGCTTAGGAATTGCATACTGGAACATACTGGTAATGCACTGAGCAGAAAACTAATTTCCTTCAGTATGCTACTTACAGGTTGCTGTGCACAGTCGCGCGAAGTCTCTATGTGACTTCTTACATCTAGTACTGGGGATCTTCATGCTCATCTCAGTAGTATCCGATGTCATCAGCATTCCATCTCTATAGTGCTTGGACTGTCATCTGTTTAAGCTATACGCACTCCTGATTCCTGTATAACCTCAGTCTCCAGCATTTGTGTGTAAATCACACGATTCTATATTCAGAACGCTTAGTACATGTATCATGATTCATCTTATCTAGTGTAACACTGTTGCTTCCATCTTCATTGCTGAAGTTGTTTAGTGAAAGTTACATTTCCTGAAAGATACATAAACTGTTGCTACTACCTGCAATTGCCTCAGATGTTTACTGAAACTTTCCATATCCTGAATTCCTGTTATTGCATACCTGCACTTTTATGCCATGTACTACAATTTGCCTCTAGTAATACACTTTTGGTTATTTATCAACACTACCTCATATCTCTGCCTATGATTCCTAACACTTTAGTTGACAGTGATCTTAATAATGGTAGTCTCACAAACAATGCCTTCAATTACAGAGTAGTGGCACCGGGAAAATTGACTACAGCAATCTTCCTCCTTAGTCTGCTTTTTTTTATCTCTCTTCTTTACTCTTCAGCTATCTTTTCTCTTTACTTTGCAGCTGTCCAGCAATTTCTTCTTATATCGCTCTGTGTTGTTTGACTTGCTTCCATCTCCTTTGCTATAATGGAACTCCGAATGAGCAACACCCTCTGTGACGACCTTCCCCTCTCATGTCGCAACATTACTGACATAATGTGCATGTGCGGTTGAGCCGCAACACATTTTTTACCGTAGATCCATTGGTTTCCTATTGCTGTACCTTCTCTGACAATCCACCACTGCCACCGGTCACTGCAGTAATACAGAATTAATTACAGATTACAAGTTAAACACTCACATGCAAGACATAGCTGAGACATACTTACAAAATGTATCATTAGTAAAAGGAATGATGTGTATGACGTATCGGGATTATATGGTTTCACAGTATTCTACCAGGAGTACGACTGTATTTGTAAAGCTTAAACAAAACATATTCCACTTTACCAAACTATTTGTAACAATATGAAAAAGCAATATTCATACCAATAAGGAGGATACAGAAACATTCAGCTCACATTAAACTCACCATATAAATACCACACAGTCCATATAGTTCATTTCCTATGCCTGTGGTATTACAACAAGCATTTTTCCTTGGTGCATTGGCTGACTTTAGCCATGATGCGAGCTACATATGAGGCTGATACATCGGTACTGTACAGTACAACCCAATTCAACAGTTATGCTTCTATGTTTTACAGTAAGAAGAGTTTAGAATTGTAAGACTGAAATTAAATACAGGACAGCATATTGATATCCAGTGAGAAGGTCTCACTCAACTCCTAAACTTGTAAGAACCCTAGAGTTTAAAAATAGAAATTACATTGGTGTTGGAAGAATCTGTATGTTATGTCCCATATAGAGTTTTAGCACAAATCATGGCAAACTGCCCATTGTATAAAAAAATGTATTTGTATTGTAAATTATTCTTAAAAAATATATAAATAGATAGAATGATTTGTGAAAAGTAAGCAGCAGGTCAATATTCACTTGTTAAATATAAGAAGTAATAATATTTGCCTTAAGCACTTGCAAAATCTTAGAAAAAAATGCAAATATTTGTAAACTGAAAAAAGCTATTAATATGAAAAATCTAATACAGTTATGTGTTCTGAGTTGGTTAAATTTACTGCCAATTAATTCAGGAGTAATTGATCACTAGTCAGCAAGAAAAGTAAAATGGAAAAAAACAAAACAGTTTTTCATCCACAAACTATATTTACAGGAACTTATGTAAAAGTTAGAAATCATTTAAGATCAGCTTCGGTTAATTAAATTTGTCTTGCAAGTGAGTGAAATATATAGGCAGCTTCAGAAATTAACTAGAAAATAGTTTGTAAAAGTGACAAAATGTTTATTTAATAAACCACCGCAGAATTTCTAATGGCATTATAAAAAGTAATTGCAAAGGAGATAATCTGAAATCGCAAACTAAAATAATTAGCATTCAACTTGGTTGAAAAAAACCAGCAATATTTATCAGATTCCTATACTGGGGTTAAATGTAAAAACTGGGTAAAACTTCAGCCTGTTTTTTGATTCTGCTGCCTGCCCCAAGACCTTGGTCTTGTACAAGGATTCCCACTTCCTCTCAACTGTTATGTTTTTACTGTTCTGTTGGCTCCAAATCCATTCCAGATTCTGCTGTATGTCAGAGTTTCTGTGTTTCTGTGTGCTGGATGTGCAAAGCAAACATTCACACCGTACTTCCTG
This sequence comes from Mixophyes fleayi, assembly GCF_038048845.1. NCBI lineage: Eukaryota > Metazoa > Chordata > Amphibia > Anura > Limnodynastidae > Mixophyes > Mixophyes fleayi. Next base: position 118,678,102 of record NC_134402.1, read on the forward strand.
AGCTGCTTCCAAGGATTTCACATTGCAGTTGATCAGCTCTTACAAGACTAATCAGTGCTCACTACCTGGTAGCTGAGCAGCCAACAATCTCTGCTCACATGATTTCTACCCAGTAGCTAATCAGTCAACACTTTCTGCTCACATGATTACCCAGCAGCTGATTGCATTGCTGGTGTAAGGTTTACCTTGGCTAGTTCCAGTATTCTTGTTCTATCTGTTTGACATTGACTTCGTTTACTGGACCTTGCTGTTGGATCTTTGCCTGCCTTTGAACTCTCTTCCTGTTTTTGACCTCATGTACCTCTCCTGCCCTCTGAACCGGCTCTCCAATTGACTATCCTCTTTTGTGTCAATTGGAAAGCCTCACGTCTGTTAACAACTATATACTATTGGGATCAAGTCCAGGGGCATCAGAGTATCAGTGAACAGTGTGGTTTCGGGAAAGGCGCCATAGGTTCTGTATAGGGGTTATCATTCGCTGATTGTGGGGCGCATAACATCAACTTGGTAGTGTGTTTATCTGATATTCGAAGACTACTAGTTAGACTCATTTGGGAGCCATGACTAGTGGTATCCTGGCAGTTAAATTTATGTCTCCATGCTATGACCTCTGGTGAAGACTGAGGAGACCATTAGAGTATCAAATCAGTCAGTCAATCATTACAGGCACTGAGGGTCCAAATTCTAACTCTTCCCTTATACATTCGATTTGAACAGCTATTGATATATTGTCAGTCTATCTATTATGTTTAATAGTAAATTTGCACTTCGAGTCACATTCATGCCATTATTTCAATGCTTATCATCCATTTGATTCTCACAATCCTCTACGGTATGCCTAACTTGATTATAATATCTAGTTAACTCATACTTTATTTAAAACTAACCCATAATTTATTTTACTCAAGCTCCAGATTGGCAATCTTTCATTCATTCTAAGTACCACATTAACCAGTCATTAATTTATTAGTATATGGTACTGCTCCACAGTTCTTATGACATTTAGTTCTCTGCATCCTGGCCTTTCATTCCATTCCATTATTTCTGAGTAATTCATTCAAGTCAAATATTCATTCCCTTGCGTCAAGTTACGTGACCCACATACTACTTTCCTTAGGCTTTTATTATATGTATGTTATTATTCCAGTGTTTCGTCTTTTATGTGAATTTAAATTCTCATTGACCTATCCGGCATTCATACTTATAAGTACCTAGTTGACTCAACATTTAGTTTTGAGCATTCAGTACAGTACCATAGTCCTTATGTCATCTAACTCCCTGTTCCTTAATTCATTTTGGTAGTCCAATAGGGTTGTATGAAATCCCCAAAATATGATTGACTCAATTTGAACAAATTGTGGCTTAAAACTAACTAGTTGCTGCAATTTTTTTTGCTCTGATTTTAAAATGAAGATAATGGAAAGATGGAAATATTTTTTTTAGATTTAATGAAGTGGTGAATGAGTGTTTAAAGGAGTCTTTCATTCAATTAATCTTTATTTTAAAAACTGTTCTTTTCTTTTTTTTATTCTTGAATTGTTGCAAATTATTAAATGTATGTATATTGTAATTCTACCCCTTAGGATTTTATATATAATTAATTATTGTGGTTCCAACAAAGGATAGCACAATCCTTTTTCCAGATGCTGATAACTTGTGTGATAATTGAATTAAGTCCATGAGTGCAAGAAGCATTTTTTTCTTTCCAAATTTTGTGTCATACTGTGATATGCACAGATAAAAATAAAACATTCAAATAGTAGCAAAGAAAGTAAATGGTGCACATCACTTGCAACATATAATAATATAATCAGTGTTTATTGCAGTTTCCCTATATACAAATCTCACCACCATTGTTAACCAAAGACATGAAGAAAAAAAACAAAAAAAATAAACATTACCCAAATAATTCTTCTAAATATAAATATACATATATTTTAACTACGTATTGATGATGATTGTTAAGAAAACATACATATGCACAAGGTACTGCTACTATGACTATCATCGCCCATATTTGTGTTTTTTAATGCTTTTTTTGTCTTTGCTTAAAGATGAAGAGCAGGGACATCCAATGCTAAAATGTCAAGTGACAATTAAACCATTAAACTTGTGCACATATCACAATTAAGACTTCATATTTACTTATCAAGGTTCAAGGTGTCAAAAAGTCTTCCTCAGCCTCAGCTATTTTTTTCAATAGTATATTCGGATGTAAGGAGAATTCTAATCTAGGATTGACAAACAAGGAAAATTGTCAGTATATTGTGTTAATAATAATATAATAATAATAAAAGTTATTATTATTATTATTTTTATTATTAACCTTTATTTATATTGTGCTGTACAGTGGGAAAATAACAAGACAGTACATGGCATAACAGTACAATACAGTAAACAAATAACACTACAACTCTCAACACAGCTACTGGGTTGCAAGTAGTATATTCAGTGTAGACTGAAACCTGTGCCCATTAGCATGAATGCAACTAACAGATTTAGAGCCACCAAAAAAGATGCAAAGACAATGGAGGAGTGGAGTCAATGGGCAGAGTGCAAAAGTTATAAATAATAAGAACAAGAGGAAAGAGGGAGAGATGGAGGATGAAAAAGAGTGATGTATACTACATGGTGAAATGGTTAAGTGGAAGACTGGCAAGTTTTTCTAAACAAGTGGGCTTTCAATGACCGTTTGAATTTTTACAGGCTAGGGGATACTCTGATAGAATTATGAAGATTGTTACAGTGGTGGGGTGCAGCATGGGATAAATCATTGATAAGGGACTGAGATATGGTTACCAGAGGGGAGGAAAATTGAAGGACTGGATGGAGATGATGTTGGAGGGAGATGTGGAGTGGAGTTGGAGAGGGCCTTGTATGTGAGGGCGTGGAGTTTGAAGAGAATTCTGTAGAGTAAAGAGAGCCAATGAAATATTTGGCAGAGAGGAGAGGCAGATGTGGAGTGGTGAGAGAGGAAGATAAGTCTAGCTGCAGCATTGAGTATACAGTAAGGAGCCAGTAAAGAGAAGGTTGCACTCGTCAAGATGAGACATGACCAGTGAATGGATAAGAGCTTTGGTGGCATCCTGGGAGAGAAAGGGTCTGACATGGGTGATGTTGTGGAGTTGGGAGGGACAGAATTGGGCAAGAGATTGTATGTGAGGGGCAAGGGCATCAAGATTGCATCTAGAAAGGGTAGATTTGGGTGTGGGGAAGAATGCAGGAGATGAGGAGAGAGAAGAGAGAATATTGGGGTCAGAGAGTGGGAAGAGAGAGTTGGTGAAGTTAAATAGAGCACATTGGTGGGAGAAGACAAGGCCAAGGGACTGACTGAGAGACCAAAGGAGGGAGAAAGGCCAAGAAGTTTGATAGATGCCGGGTCTCTGCGGTTGTTGATATGAATCACGGGCAGTACGGTGGCTAAGTGGTTGGCACTTCTGCCTTACAGCACTGAGGTCATGAGTTCAATTCCTGACCATGGCCTTATCTGTGTGGAGTTTGTATGTTCTCCCCATGTTTGGTGGGTTTCCTCCGGGTGCTCCGGTTTCCTCCCACTCTCCGAAAACATACCGGTAGGTTTATTGGCTGCTAACAAATTAACCCTATTCTGTGTGTGTGTGTGTGTGTTAGGGAATTTAGATTGTAAGCCCCGAAAGGGCAGGGACTGATGTGAGTGAGGTCTCTGTACAGCACTGCAGAATCAGTGGCACTATATAAATAAATTATAATGTTGATGATAATGATTGTTAAACACCTAGGATGATGAATGAGAGGCCGGAGGAGAGGTAGTGAGGAGGCCAGGCAGCAAAATTATTAAGAATTTGGAAAGTTGGACCAGGGAGGCAGCAGATGACTGAGAGAAAAGGATGGATGGGGTAGAATAGACAAATAGAGTTTACTTCAAATGAGGAGAATGAAAGGGAGGGCATGAGAGAATACACAAAATGTGCAGTAGGGAATAGGAGGATGCCCACCCCTCCCCCTGGTCAGTCATCAGGTCTGACTGAGTGGGTGAAATAGAGGCTCCCATAGGAGAGAGCAGTTTCAGCAAAAGAAAGTTAAGTTTCTGTGATGAAAAGAAGGTTAAGAGAGTTGGAGAATAAGAGGTCATGGATAAAGGGCAGTATATGGTGGATGGATCTAAAATTCCAGAGAGCACAGGAGAAATGGAGAGCGGAAAGTGGGGCAATGTGGATGACTGACTGATGTGCGTGAGACTGATTGACATGTGTGTATCTGATGTGTGTGTAACTAACTGACTGACGTGTGTAAAAGACTAACTGATGTATGTGTGACTGACGTGTGTGAGGCTAAATAACTGACATACAAGAGGCTGGCTGACTGATATGAGTGTGAGTGGCTGACTGATGTGTATGTAACTGACTGACTGATATGAGTGTGAGTGGCTGACTGATGTGTTTGTAACTGACTGACTGATGTGTGTGAGAATGACTGATTGATGTGCGTGTAACTGATGTGTTCGTGTAACTGACTGGCTAACGTGTCTGTAACTGACTGACATGTGTGTGACTGACATGCATGATACTGACTGACAGACAAGAGACTGACTGACGTACGTGAGGCTGACTGACATGCATGAGATTGGCTGACTTATGTGTATGTACAGTAACTGACTGATGTGCATAAGACTGACTGCTTTCGTGTAACTGACTGACAGACTGACGTGCATGTAACTGACTGACTGACTCATGTGCATGAGAATGACTGACTGACGTGTAACTGACTGACAGACTGACGTGCATGTAACTGACTGACTGACTCATGTGCGTGAGACTGACTGACTGACGTGTAACTGACTGACAGACTGACGTGCGTGTAACTGACTGACTGGTATGCGTGAGACTGACTGCCGTGTGTGTAACTAACTGATGTGTGTGCAACGTATATCAATAGTAGTGTTGACTATACCTTTAAAAGAGTTGTATGTGTCACATATTGCACACTTATCATGAACCCTTGACATTCTCAGACATAGACAATTAGGAAAACATGTAGACGCTTCGATATAATAAAAATCCTGTAAAATACCAGCAGTATATGTAGTATAATGAGGCACACGACTCATAAGATCAACCACCCTAATGAATAATTTAGCACAAACATATATTTGTTCATATAATTATGAATTTGGAAAATACCCAAGGTAGGATTATTCACATCATTTTAAATTTGAGGTTCTTTGTTAAGGTCTCTATATGAGGAGGAGATTTCCTGTTGAATGGACCTTTGTCTATAGTTTTTTTCTAGACAGCATTTAGTAGTTTGGGGATTTCGATAATTAAGTCTAACTTAATAAACCTCAGGGCAGACTATTGTTCAGTTTCGCTATGGTGTATTATATGTTTATGTATTTAAAACATTTTGGTTTTTATACAAGTTTGCCAATACAGCAAATTCAATAATAATAATAATAATAAAAGTAATAAGAGAGATAACAAATACCCTGTGGAATTCACATGCACTTCCATGAATCATCATACATGAAATGTAGTCTGAGGAAACTTAATGAAGGGAAAAATTGACTATCAGTCTCATTTAGGAATGGCAGAATGTATAAATGTGCAGTGCCTTTAACTATGCACAAATATGGCCTATTCTCTAAATAGGTTCACACTTATTCTCGATTTGTGAATTGCCCTCGAAACCACTCTGCATTATTGACTGTGGGATTGTGGACCTAGGTGGAAATGCATATGGTAAAATAAGTTTAAAAAAATCACTTGAGTTTCATAATTATTTCAATATACTTTATTTTATTTGTGACAAAATACTGTCTGTCTTATAAATCCTATTTTACCACTAAGATAAATAGCTCAATAGATGTGGTCCAGTTTATTGTAATATAATCTATATATTCAGTTTAATTAAACCTAACACATCTGTTCAGATTTGTTTTTTTAATTTGTACTACTGCAAGAAAGAAGTTTCACATTATATTTTTAAAAAGGTAGATAATCCTTAAATCCCCTTAGATTGTACGCTCCTCTGAGCAGGGCCATCTCTCCTCCTGTTTCCACCACTTCTAATTCTGCTCTCCAGCTACTTAGCCCTCCTCCTCGAGGGTCCTCCACCCCACGTCCACTCTCGCTCCCTCCTCCCCCCTGGGGGTCTCCCTGTCTTCCGCGCCCTCCTTCTTGGGCCCCGTCGTTTGCGGATCCTCCCTCCTCCTTCCCCGCCCTCTTTAGCTGTGCATTGAGCGTACTGAGTTGCTGTGTTTACTGTACTGTGCTGTCTCCCATTGTATTGTGATTTTGTTTGTCTCTGTACGGCGCTGCGGATGCCTTGTGGCGCCTTATAAATAAATATTAATAATAATAATAATAATAATAATCTATTTAAGAATAGATATCATTCTATTTATATGGAAAATTTGATTTTCACATTTATTAGTAACACTTTCAATACACTATTATGCCTTGTGTATCTGACATTGCATTACCTGATTATTATACGTACAAATAGTCAGGCATTTACTACTAATGCGTAATTGTAATTTATTACTAGCGCTGTTTTTGAGGTAGACACATCTTAAGATACGTGTAACTGGACATAGTAAGTTACATTTTTTTTGCCACAAAATCTTTACGTGTACATATGAAATGCAATATGTGTCAAACCCTTAATTAGGTCCAATATGTAAAAAATGAGAACAAAACAAGTTCAACTTTAAACAATGATGTCAAACATCCTCTATAGACCTAATTTATATTAATCACACCAGTGACAAAAAATACGGATCTGGGGGTGGAGGAACCTAACTGGACATTGATTTACTGTACAAAATGCTATTTTAACCCAGGAATCAATAAATCAAATGATCATGAATAACATTTTGAAAAATGTGTTCACCTCTAAATAAAAGTATGTTATTACTGGTACCTCCCGGGAAGGACTCCCCCCAAAAAAAGGGTACTTATCTCCTGTTGATGTTAATGTCCCACAACACGTCATCCTTTTATAAAATGTGTGCATAGCCCCCATTCAGAAAATTATGTCCTGATGGGCCTAGTTCCTCCTAGGAAATGCTGCTATCTTTCGCTAACCCACGTTATTACCCATAGTAGTGTAAAATAGGCACATGATGACACAAAATAGCATTGTCACTGAAGGGTTGAAAGTTTTTGTGTAAATTATTTTGCAATGGCTACCAAAGGTACCATAATTAGTCATATCTTACTAATGGACACTTAAAGGAAGCCATACAAGTTAAGTGGCAAACTAAAGTATCCTTCATGGACTATCACAGCTGCACTAAATATATGTCTCACTACATGTTCCATGCCCTGTACTAAGATTCTCCTTCTTACCTCCAAGCCTCTACCTTGGAAATCATTCATTTAGCTAATTCTGACTTGTTGAAAAGCGTAACTTTGATCCCATAACAAATAGTAATTATATTTAAATAAATAAACAAATGTTAAATGTCCTAATTTATTAATGCACACATATTTTAGAGAAGTGCATGCTTATATTACTGTCACTTGTGTTCTACAGTATGTTTCTATATTATGTTGCCTTTACCTTTCAGTGAAGAATATATTGTTTTGCAACTGACATGCAAAAAGCTGGACTACCAATTAGGAAAATATACTCCTAAGGGGGCTTCCTGCAATCAGAGCCCCAGGGCCTACTACGTGCAGATGCTTTTCCAGGGTCTTTACCGGTTCTGTAATAAAGAACTGGCAAATTAATTTTGTTAACCAACATTAAATAGCATATAAGCAGGAGGACCAATGAGAAGTCGCAAACACACCCCCAGTTTTTGTGAGAGAAACAGAGGAGCTGTGGGAAATACAACTGCATGGAAAAGCCCCAGACTTTGGTTGGTAGTAGGCGGGTTGGGGGGAGGTAGTGGGACCACCTTAGGAAAATATATTCTCGAGTGGTAATGAAGCTTTACCATAAATTCATAGCGTCCACTAATATATACTTGACGTTGGTTATCATTATAAATATATGTTGCCAGTTGTCACTTGCCAATGAGTTTTTAATGTCACTAATCATTATGTAAACAGTAAACAGTAAGAAATTAAAAACTGTGAAGTATATTATACAAGCTAATGTTGCCTATGTATAATTTTAAAACTTTGAAAAGAAAGCTGCCTTTATCTACAAACCACCTTGAAATAGAAGGTCAGATATCATCAGATTCATTACAAGAATGGAAAAAATACTTTTGTCCATGTCAAACATATTATCGGTTCTCTTCTTTTTAACAAAGTAAGGATGTTCAAAAAAGTGATAAGATACAATACAGTTGAACTAAAATGAAGGAATTATTTTGAGTAAAGATAAAAGGAAAGATAGCAAAGCCTAAACATATTATTCAGTCTACACAGCAAGGTATGAAATGCATGCTGCAGAAATATACAGCTTAAGGACAATATCAGCAGTTTATTGTAATTTAATTTTGAATCAAATGTTGAAGTAAGTCATATCAGGTGTTCATCATCTAGCTGTGTGCTACCTATATTGATAATGTTCTGCAGTTTAGTATACTTAAATAAAATAATGTGAGATAAAAAAATGATCTTGCCAGATAAATCAGGTGAGTGCAATAGGTTGTGGTCTTTTGGCTAATGCTAACCTTGTCTGAAAGTGACTAGTGAGATAGTTATAGAAAAAATGACATATATAAATTGCTCAGAGTGATTATATTTATTTTATAAAATGTATATTATTAAACAGAGGTTGAACAAATTGTTGTAGTAGACATCTAATGTAGCCGAAGTAAATTGGAAGTATATTTTTGCCCCCCGCCCCACTTGCACTTAGTTACCATTCTAAAAATTGGAGTGGTAATTGGGCCCAATTAGATTGTGTCTTATTGAAAAAAACACAAAAATGTATAAAATGCTTGGCTTGTTTCTTCTCTTTATGATTGTAAAGTATGATTTTTTTTTATGGAAGAGTAGTTTTCAAATTATAATATTTCTCAAATTAAAATTGATAGCATTTGATAAAAGACATCTTTACACTTGGGAGAACTAGATGATTGCATTTTAGGGTAAAAGTTGGTAAACTCACTAATTAAATGAATAACTATAACTAAGTATTGTCGGAGAAGCGTTTTCCCTATATTGGTGCAAGAATAAAGGATTTTAATTTTAAAATGTTAATTTCCTAATGTAGTTCACATTTAATTTGCTACTAAAGGTAACACGATTAAAGCACTTATTGTAATGATACCTGCGGTGGAGTTATCATTGCTGCCATCTCTGGACCCATTCTTAGGCCTGTGTCCATTCCTCTTCTCCTTTTCATCTACCTGTGGTTTGGGACCTTTGGCTGAATAGGTTGGTATATGCTTATATCACCAGGCATTAGATTTAAAACTTTGTGTTACTTTTGCCTATTATCGGTGTGCTACGATACTGTCCTCAAATGTATTATTGCCCAGGATTATTTGCAGATACCAGTTTGCTACCCTGTCCTTTGGTTACTATCTAGGCTTCGAGTGTGTTACAGTGTAAACCACTGAAGTTCCAGTGCCCACCCAAAAGAGGAACAGGAAGTAAAATAAGACTGCATAATTCAATTTCTACAAGGTGTGTTTACTTACATTGACACTTTTATGACCTCCTGCCACAAGCAACACAGTTTCAAGTGCATATGACTATGAGCTATGAAATGTAATGAAACATGTCAAGCTGTTTAGTGGATATTTGGCTGATACATTTCTAACAGTGAATTGAAGGTTTTAAACTTAAAAAATGCCACGTAAGTTGCATGTGAATCAGCAATAAAGCGTAAGCTTCCCCTGCCGCACTCTCTCACAGGTGTCTCCTTCTCCCACATTCCCCATTTTGGGGGCCACCTAGGAAGTGGTGTATGTGTCCTACTATCTCCTGGCTACATTTTCAGCGTTATTGCCCAGAACCCTCCATCTCCTTCTCCTCCTTTGAAGCTCACTCCATCCTCCTCTTCTTCCCTTTCCACCTTCATGTTGCTGTGATCTATCATCCCCCTGGCCCTTTCTCCCAATTTCTTGATATTTCCTCTCTTCTGATGTTCACACTATTATCATTGGGGATTTTAACTTCCCTACTGACTCTCACTTCCTCCTATGGCTTCTCCCAATGGACAACTTCCACCACCCACCATGATGGTCAGTCCCTGGACCTAGTGTTGTCCCATCGCTATGACATCTCCAACTTCTCCAATCCTGTCTTCCTCCTCTCTGACCACAATTTCCTTTCCCTTATTTCTCTTTACCCTTTGCCCCACCATCTCCTACCCAAAGTCACTTACGTGCTGAATCCTATCAACAGCATTGACCCCATCATCATTTGCGTCCTCCCTCGAACCCTTACTTGCACCATTTTTTTCCTATCATGTCCCAACGCTGCTGTCTTTCTTTACAACACAACACTCTCTGTTGTCCTTGAAACTGCAGCCCCAGCCACCCCTTTCATCCCGCCAATCCAATCCCCAACCGTCGGACTTCCCTTTTACTTGTCTCCTCCAAAAGTGTTCCTGTTTATCTGAACGCCAATGGAGGAAATCCCACTCCATTGCTAACTTCATCCACTTTAAATTCATCCTTTCCTCCAACTGTTCTGCCCTCTCTCTTGCCAAACTAACCTATTTCAAATTCTCATCTCCTCCCTGTCCAATAAACTCTGACGCCTATTTGCTACCATTAATTCTCTATTGTGTCCTCTCACACCTCCTCCCCCCTCATTAATCACCATTCTTGAATTTGCCACCTACTTCAAAGACAAAATTGACTCTATCCACAATGATACTTGTTCTTGTCAGACTGGCCTCCCCCACTTGTCCTCTCTATCACACACTCTGCCAACCTTGGCTCCCACCCTCCTGTAACTGTTCCAGCTTTAACTGAAAAGCGTTCCTCAGGCCTTTAACCCTTCCAGTTAAATAGGAATTTAAGACCCATAGATGTAAGTGAATCTAAAATTTGTTTCCCCCCGTACTCCTCTTGTTGCTGTTCAGAGATAGTAGAGGGAGGAGAGCTGATGGAAGAGAACCTATGGTTTTAATAAAGAGGCATGAAACACTTTAAACTTCCATAAAATGCCTGGTAATTTCAACTTGAAAGCCACACAATTAACTCTCTGAAGGACTTTGAAAAAAGTCCAATACCGTGGTGCAAATTTCATGCTTGGTGCTCAATGGCAAATGTTTCTGATGGATAGCTACACCTTGTTTTCAAGGACCAGTTTATGAATTACTCATCACTTCCTATCTGTCAAGGACTTATAGCAAGATAATGCCTTGATATTTTGACTTGGATAAAAACCCTGGAAACCAACAGCCAGAATTCTGGAGTGCGAATAGAAACCAGCTCTGAAAGGCAAGGGTGTAGGCGATACGTGATGAAGAAATGAACTTTTGTATTGACCATGGAGATGGTTATTGTGCCCAAGGCAGCAGATCAACCTAGTTAGCCTGGTTTTTTGAAATGACATTCTGAAACGATTTTCCAAATCTTGATTTATTCTGTTTGTCAGTTGAACTGAAATTTGGTTTAATACCAAAGTTTGAATATGTCAGAGACAATTTCTTGTGGACAGCTATGTAATCTAAAGAGCTCATGTACAAAGAGGTTTGCAAGTATGGAAGTACTAGAAAGCCATTTTAATGGGACAAAATTTGCTGCCTTGGAGAATCTGTTAATTACTACCCAGACAGTATACGTCTGTGATAAAGCCAATAGACAAATAGGACAAAGCCTTGTTTGGCTCTGGTAGAGGAAGTAGGGGGCCAGATGATCTCTGGTGAGGAACTTTCTGTTGTGCACAAGTAGAACAGGTCGCAATGTTCTCTAGAATTGAGATATACTATATTCTTGACTCCTGTGAGCCCCATAAACCAATATGTATGTGCCCACTGTAGTAATTTGGCATGAAACTGAGACGGCACAAAGGTTTTTCCCTGTGGAATGTTTAAAAGAAGCTTTTGATACTACCACAGTTGGGATTTATGATAGGATGATCCTTTGAAATGGGTGCTTGGTCAGCAGAATCAAAGAATGAGATAAGGGGCTAGATTTACTAAGCTGCGGGTTTGAAAAAGTGGGGATGTTGCCTATAGCAACCAATCAGATTCTAGCTTTCATTTATTTAGTACCTTCTACAAAATGATAGCTAGAATCTGATTGGTTGCTATAGGCAACATCCCCACTTTTTCAAACCCGCAGCTTAGTAAATCTAGCCCAAGGTGTCTATTTTGCCATTCTTAGAGCTTGGTCAGAATGTAAAATTGATATTAAAGTTAGAGCAAAACAGGGACCACCTCGCTTGACAAGAGTTTAGAGACTGTGCAATTTGGAAATTAAGTTTCTGTAGTTTGTGTAAATGAATACTGGAAAAGAAGCCCCTTCCAGCAGATATCTCCACTTTTCAAGCACCAGTTTTAAATTAATATCTCCCTGTCCCTGATGGTGTAATTCTTCCAGCTGGTTGGAGATTGAAAAGAACCCATAGGGATGAAGTTTTCCAAAAGAAATCTGACCCTACTCCATTTGCAGATGCGTTCACCTCTTAGAAGTATGGTGAGTAATGTCCAGTTATCTGAGGATGGGTGCAGACGTGAATGTCTTTTTAATTAGGAGAAAGGTTTCAATGGCCTCAGATAGTCACATCTTGTGGTTAGCAGTATTCCTTAACAAGGCTGCATTATGAGCTACATGTAAGGAATATCCCTTGATTGTTGGTAATAAATTGCAAAACCTAAGAAACTTTGTATTGTTTTAAAACCTTTGGTGCTTCTTTGCAACCTTGCCAACCTTTGGTGGCTCTTCATTCTCAGGATCCATCTTTAGACCAGATTCTGACACTATATACCTATATAAAGATGTTGTCCCCAAATTTGGGTTGGAACACTGCATTCTGTTTTCTGTGTATCTTAATTTAGATGGAAAACATTAAGATATCATCCATATATACCAAAACAAAACATCCCAGAATATTTAGTTGATGAAGTTTTGGAACATTGCACAGCCCAAAGGGCATGACAAGGTACTAGTAGTATCCATCCCTGGTGTTGAAGGCAATTTTCCACTTGTCTCCTTTTATAATGTAGATAAGATTATAGGTACTTTGAAATCCAAACTAGTAAAAATGCAGGCCCCATCTTATATTTTAACACAGAAAAATCCAGCTCCCACTGCAGATGTGGACTTGCGGATGAACCCAATCCCCAGAATCTCTTGAATATATTTGGACATCTCTTTCTTTTTAGTAGGGACAATGGATACATATGGTCATGAGGAATTGTTCAACTAGGTTGAAGATCTATCGTGAAGGTCCAACTGATTGGTGGATAACATTATTGCCTTTTGCTTGCAAAAACATCATAGAATGCAGTGTACTGAGGAGGTATGTGAAGCTTCACAGAGGTAGAGTTCATGTAGACAGTAAGCTATCACTAGGTCTAGAGAAAACTTACCTGCGAAATGAGCATTGGCGTTAGTGCTGTGTATGCTAATAACTATTAAAATTTAATATCATCTAGTTTAGAGGAATAAGTTTTAGATAGCTATTCAATCTATTACTGTCCAACTCCGAGTTAGATTCTAGAAGATAGCTAGAAATTCATTCCCGTCACTGCAATTAATTTATTTGGCTGGATTTTACAACCGGTAAGCAATTCATAAATTAGGGATTGAATGCTAGATGCCAGGAATAATAATTGTTTTATATATAGAGATATCTTTCCCAAAGGGACAATATATATAGATTAAATAGAAATCTGTCATTGAAAGAAAAACATTTCTGTAAAAATATATATATTTACATGGAAATAGCTATCTCGAATATCTGTTGGAGTACTATACTAAGTAACCTATTAGGTATTCCAGTTTAGAAAGTGGGGACATGAAAAATTAAATTGATAGCTGGACCAGAATTCAATAAGGTGGGATAGAAGACCTACCCTGCAGCATGGATAGGGTGACTGGAGTATTAAATCTAGCACTGGAGTCACAAGGGGGAGATTGGGTAGATGTACTTAACATGGTATCTCCACTTACAGTCAGGCATTGGAGTTTCCCATATGCTAGGGACAAAATCTGAGATGATATCCAGGTTGTGAAAGTGTCAAGAGGGAATGCCCCACTTGCATGGGTTCCTCAGCCAGTACCACTGGATTTAAAACAGGGCACCAACTTGATTGTGGGGCAAAGGGTTGTTTCTCTTTCTTGAGCACATTCCCTAAAGTGGATGTTCTCTCTGTTGCACAGCAATATCAGGTCAACCAGGGACAAGGGAGGTTCCAAAAAGGCAAATTTTCCTTGATTCAGTGTTACGATTTTGATGCCTTAGTCAGTATTAGCACAGGCTTACCTAGGTCGCGGAGTCTAACGGCCTTCCGGTCTTCACCAAGAACCACCGCAAGGTAGTGTGGGCTTAGCTGCCGTAGAACCGCAGGTCGCGGCCCCCAGATTAGCCTACAGACGTAAGGGAGAAAGTTCTAAGTGATGGCAGGCAGACAAGAAAATAGACAATGCGGTGCAAGTACAGGCACTAACCGTTAATTCCAGGCGTAGTAGGTATGGAACAGTAACCGGTAGATGCACGGAGGCAATGGGTGCGTGGCAGGATCCAGAGAATAGTTGGTAACACAGCCGGGTCGGTACACAGAAGGTATCAGGTATACGGTGCCAGAGGGAGATTCAGAGAATAGTTGGTAACACAGCCGGGTCGGTACACAAAAGGTATCAGGTATACGGTGCCAGAGGGAGATCCAGAGAATAGTTGGTAACACAGCCGAGTCGGTACACAGAAGGTATCAGGTATGCGGTGCCAGAGGGAGATCCAGAGAATAGTCAGGTCACAGCCAGGTAGGTACACAGGAGTAGGAGGAATAGAGGGGTTAACAGGGAGCAGGTTCACAGGAGTCAGGACACAGGAACGGTAGCCAGGAACAGGAAACACATTGCTCTGACACAGGCAGCGTGTCAGAGCAGGGAAGATATAGGAGTTTGAATTCCCCACCCAGGAGTCACATGAGCAGCAGCAGAGAGAACCCGGAAGTGCGGCAGCGCTAACAGGAGAAGCGCTGAAGAGATGGACACCGCTGTCAGCTCCCGCTGACAGCGCAGCGGAACGGGAACAAGGTAAGTTCCTAAAAGTACCCCCCCTTCAGGGATGGCCTCCGGACAACCTATAAGGCTTTAGAGGGAACTTGGTATGGAATTTCTTCAACAAACTCGGAGCATGAAGGTCTCGTGCAGGAATCCAAGAACGCTCTTCAGGACCGTAACCTTTCCAGTCAACCAGGAACTGCAAGGAACCTCTGGAAATCCGAGAATCTAGAATCTCCTTCACCTCAAATTCCTGATCTGGTGCAGAAATAGCAGCAGGAGGTCTTCTTGAAGAGAAGAATTTGTTAACAACAAGTGGTTTGAGAAGGGAAATGTGGAAGACATTGGGAATCCTCAAGGTAGGGGGTAATTTTAATCTAAAGGCCACCGGATTAATGACCTCAATGATCTTGAAGGGACCGATAAATCGGGGAGCGAATTTCCTAGAAGGAACCAACAAGCGAAGATTCTTTGTAGACAACCACACTTTGTCACCAGGAGTAAGTAGTGGAGACGGTCTTCTTCTTTTGTCAAATGCTTTTTTACTGATGGCAGAGGTGTGAAGTAATTTGCGTTTGATAAGATCCCACCTAGACGAGAAGTCCGATAGAAGGGAATCCACTGCAGGAACCCCAGAAGCGGTTAACTCTTTGAAGGGTGGAACTTTAGGATGAAATCCCTGAAGAGCAAAAAAGGGAGAAATGGAGGTAGAGTCGTGTGAATTATTATTGTGGGCGAATTCTGCCCAAGGTAATAAATCAACCCAATCATCATGTTTAGCTGAAATGAAACATCTGAGGAATTTCTCCAATTCTTGATTCGTCCTTTCCGTGAGACCATTACTTTGCGGATGATATGCAGAAGAGAAATTTAACTTAATTCCACAAAGACGAGAAAAGGCCCTCCAAAATCTTGCCACGAACTGAGTTCCTCGATCAGAAACGATAATATCTGGACAGCCATGTAGGCGGAAAATTTCTTTAATGAAGAGTGGAGCCAGAATAGGAGCAGAAGGGAGACCTTTTAATGCCACAAAATGAGCGGCTCGGGAAAGGCGATCGGTGACCACCCACACTACTGAGAACCCTCTGGAGGAGGGTAAATCTGTGATAAAATCCATTGAGAGATGACTCCAAGGTCGATCCGGAATTGGCAGAGGCTGCAGCAGACCGTATGGAGCTTGACGAGGAACTTTATTCTGAGCGCAAGTGGAACACGCCGTCACAAACCGTCGAACGTCCGAACGGATAGCCGGCCACCAATAACTACGGGAGATAAATTCCAAGGTCTTCTTTACACCGGCATGACCAGAAAAACGGGAGGCATGAGCCCATTTAAGGAGTTTAGTTTGGAGATGTGGAGGAACCAAAGTCTTCCCGTGAGGAATGATCACCCGAGTAGGAGTAGTAGCCAAAATACATTCTGGATCTAGAATAGACCTAACACTCTCTTCTTCGGTATCCATAGAATCAAAGGAACGAGAGAGAGCATCAGCCTTCTTGTTCTTGGACCCTGGTTTGAAGGTAATGATCATATTGAATCGTGAAAAAAATAAAGACCATCTGGCCTGACGGGGATTGAGGCAAGATGCAGTTTGTAGATAAAGCAGGTTCTTGTGATCCGTAAAAATAGTAACAGGAAATCTGGCTCCCTCCAAATGATGTCTCCAGGCCTCCAAGGCCAATTTGATAGCAAGTAGTTCTCTGTCTCCAATGCCGTAGTTTTTTTTCGGTGGATGAGAATTTACGAGAAAAGAAGCCACAGGGAGAAAACTTTCCAGTAGAATTCTTCTGAGACAAAATAGCTCCTACTCCAGTTGAGGATGCGTCAACTTCGAGAAAAAAGGGGAAGGAAGAATCTGGCTGTTGAAGAATAGGTGCCGATATGAAGGCTTCTTTAAGATACTTGAAGGCCTCTACCGCCTCTGGTGGCCAGGTCTTAGCGTTGGCAGATTTCTTGGTCAGGGAAGTGATGGGTGCAATAACAGACGAAAACCCTTTGATAAAGTGGCGGTAATAATTAGAGAACCCAATAAAACGCTGGATGGCCTTAAGTCCAACCGGTTGGGGCCAATCAGAAATCGCCTTTAATTTCTCAGGGTCCATACGTAATCCGGAGCCAGAAACCACTTGACCAAGAAAAGGAAGATGCGTTTTTTCAAAGACACACTTGTCCACATTACAGTACAGATGATGCGACCGAAGGCGTTGAAGAATCAAGGAGACATGATGGCGATGAGTAATAATATCAGGTGAAAAAATAAGAATATCGTCTAGGTAGATGACAACAAATTGATACAGGAAATCCTGAAAAACTTCGTTAATGAAATTTTGAAAAACCGCAGGAGCGTTACAAAGTCCAAATGGCATGACAAGATACTCAAAATGCCCATCGTGCGTATTGAACGCCGTCTTCCATTCATCCCCTTGTTTAATACGGATAAGGTTGTAGGCCCCTTTCAAATCCAGTTTAGAAAAAATTGAAGCTCCCTTGATCCTATCAAAGAGTTCAGAGATTAATGGTAAGGGGTACCTATTCTTTTTCGTTATGGCGTTGAGGCCACGGTAGTCTATGCAAGGACGCAATCCGCCGTCCTTCTTTTTTACGAAAAAGAAACCTGCTCCTGCTGGTGACGAGGATTTCCGGATAAAACCCCTGTTTAAATTCTCCTTAATATATAGGGACATGGCCTCTGATTCGGGTAGAGATAATGGAAATACCCGTCCTCTAGGTGGTATCTTATCCGGCAACAATTCAATGGAGCAATCCCAAGGTCTATGAGGGGGTAACTTGGAAGCCTCCTTTTCACAAAAGACATCAGAAAACGAATGATATTGAGGAGGAATACCGGAGGGTGTTGGAAGACAGCCCATAGCGGGTCTATGAATCCTGGGAGACATCGGGAGTGACACTCTGAACCCCATGCAAGAACTTCCGGTTTCTGCCAATCTAAAGTGGGGGAGTGAAGTCTGAGCCAAGGTAGGCCTAAGATCAACGGGTTGATAGCCTTTGGAATGACTAAGAAGGAGATTTCCTCAGTGTGCAAGGCTCCAATGCGTAGAGACATGTTGACAGTTCTGTTCTTAATGGATCCTCCAATGATACGACTGCCATCTATAGCTGTAATGGCAATAGGTGGATCTAAGGGTTGCCTAGGCAATGATAACCGCTCTACAATGTCAGCTCGTAAAAAGTTCCCCGCTGCACCGGAGTCAATAAGCGCTGGAAGAGACAATTGTTTATCAGTATATTGCAGAATAACTTGGATAGAAAAACTAGAATCCATAGGAGAGAGAATGTTCATACCTAACTTAGTCTCTCCGTCATCAGTTAGGTCCGATCGTTTCCCGGGCGCTTCCCACATTGACTTAGGACATAACCGGGTTCCCCGCAATAAAGGCATAAACGATTCTTGAACCGCCTCTCTCTTTCCTCCTGGGATAAACGTGCTCTTCCCAACTGCATAGGCTCTTCCTCCGGTGTAATAGGACTTTGGAAGCGAGGAGCCAAACGGAAAGTAGATCGACGGGAACTCTCTCTCTCCTGAGTGCGTTCACGGAAACGTATATCAATCTGGTTACAGAGAGAGATCAAAGCATCCAGGGTAGTGGGTAACTCTCGGGCTGCTAGCTCGTCCTTAATACGATCGGACAAGCCTTGCCAAAATGTGGCCACTAAAGCTTCATTGTTCCAACGAAGTTCGGCCGCCATATTGCGAAATTGAAGGGCATACTGGCCCAGAGTAAGGGTACCCTGGCGCAGACGGAGGAGTCCAGAAGCTGCACTGGAGACTCGTCCGGGTTCATCAAAGATGCGTCTGAAGGTTTCCAAGAAAGTGGCACAATTATGGAGAATGGGGTCATCATGTTCCCAGAGAGGAGAAGCCCAGGCAAGCGCTTGACCAGACAATAAGGAAATAATATAAGCGACTTTAGTTTTCTGTGTGGGAAAGTTTCCGGGCAAAAGATCGAATTGAATAGCACACTGGTTCAAGAAGCCTCGGCATTCCTTAGGATCCCCATTGAACTTGGGTGGGTTAGGTATGCAGAGTTGAGAGGTGGTGGGAGCAGATACAGCTGAACCGCTTGGAGCGGGGGCAGGCTGTGGGGCCGGAGCAGGTGGAGGATTAGGAGCTGCCACTTGAGCTGCTTGGAGCGTATCCAACCTGTTAGACAGAGTCTGCAGAATCTGTAATAACTGTTCTTGATTTTTCCCCTGTTCCTCAACCTGAGCCGCTAAGTTATCCAGTAGTACTCTCGCAGTGGGATTCCCTGTCGCTTCCATCAGTTAGATAAGGGTCAGAGCAAACTGTTACGATTTTGATGCCTTAGTCAGTATTAGCACAGGCTTACCTAGGGCGCGGAGTCTAACGGCCTTCCGGTCTTCACCAAGAACCACCGCAAGGTAGTGTGGGCTTAGCTGCCGAAGAACCGCAGGTCGCGGCCCCCAGATTAGCCTACTGACGTAAGGGAGAAAGTTCTAAGTGATGGCAGGCAGACAAGAAAATAGACAATGCGGTGCAAGTACAGGCACTAACCGTTAATTCCAGGCGTAGTAGGTCTGGAACAGTAACCGGTAGATGCACGGAGGCAATGGGTGCGTGGCAGGATCCAGAGAATAGTTGGTAACACAGCCGGGTCGGTACACAGAAGGTATCAGGTATACGGTGCCAGAGGGAGATCCAGAGAATAGTTGGTAACACAGCCGGGTCGGTACACAGAAGGTATCAGGTATACGGTGCCAGAGGGAGATCCAGAGAATAGTTGGTAACACAGCCGAGTCGGTACACAGAAGGTATCAGGTATGCGGTGCCAGAGGGAGATCCAGAGAATAGTCAGGTCACAGCCAGGTAGGTACACAGGAGTAGGAGGAATAGAGGGGTTAACAGGGAGCAGGTTCACAGGAGTCAGGACACAGGAACGGTAGCCAGGAACAGGAAACACATTGCTCTGACACAGGCAGCGTGTCAGAGCAGGGAAGATATAGGAGTTTGAATTCCCCGCCCAGGAGTCACATGATCAGCAGCAGAGAGAACCCGGAAGTGCGGCAGCGCTAACAGAAGAAGCGCTGAAGAGATGGACACCGCTGTCAGCTCCCGCTGACAGGGCAGCGGAACGGGAACAAGGTAAGTTCCTAACATTCAGTTAGCTAGGTCTTGGCAGAATATCATAACTAGATCTTTGTTACTCTATTGTAATTCTTTAACCAAGGTTCAAAGCTGCACTGTATATTGGACCACTATACAAGATCCCTGGCAAAGTAGGAAACTCAGAATGGTTCCCGAGAAAGCATGACTAGGTTTGTCAAAGATTTTTTTGAATGTTGCCAGGATGGAGGTGCAATTGTATAATGCATCATTACACTCCCAAAGCAGAGAGGTCCAAGCAAGAACTTGACAACAAAAACAACATTATAATATAAGCCACCTTGGTTTTCTCAGAGGGGAAATTCCCGGGCAGAAGCTCAAACTGGATCACACACTGATTAAGTCCCCTTCAGGGGTTAAGGTCCTCATCATACTTTGTTGGAGCAGGAATTTGGAACAGAGAAATTTCCACCACAACAGTAGATGCCGGTACCTAACAAGCTGTAGGGGCTTGGAAGCCCAAGGTATGAAGAGTATCCAGATGGCTAGAGACACCTTGGTAGAACTACATCAGCTGGGTTTGACAGGCCTGCCATCAAGATGCTGAGGTTCCTGAAAGACAGATTTCAAGCAGAATCCATGGTTAGAGTCAGGAGTACCGGTTTTAGTGGACTTTTGTACATCAACCTGCATTGATGCTGACGAGTCTCACCAACCCCAAGTTTTCACCAGGGACCCTTGAAGGGAGCTAAAGGATTTGCTTAAGGTTGGTTTGCAGGTTGCGACCCTCTGCTATGCCTCCAAGTGTGGCATGCCACTAGTGAATATGAGAAGAAAGCTCAACAAACTGGGATTGGTACGCTAGAAGTCTACACTGGCGCCAAATCATAATATAGGAAGGAGTGTCAGGACATGTCAAGTCAGAACCAAACTGATCAGGATCAGAGCTGGAATCAGCAAAAAGAAGAATCTTCAAGAGCAGTCTGAAGTCATACACAAAATCAGGTCACCAATATAATAGGAATACTAGAAAACTGAAGTAAGGTATTATTAATATTATCATCGCAGATTTGTAAGGCACCACAATGCACCGCAGGGCCTTACAGTAGGAAAAACAGTACATACATAAAATATGGTCATAAAAGGTAGACAGAATAAACGCAGACATGAAAACAAAGGGTATGGAGGACCCTGCTCATTAGAGAGCTTAAATTCTAAATGGAAGAGGGCACAGCTGAAACAAGAGGAGCAAATGTGGCTCAGAGTGGAGATTGGGATAGTTGTGAGGGTGCATTAGTGTGAATAGTGTTATCAACGATAAGGTCACCCCCCAAAAAGGAGATGGTTATTCAAAGAGCATTTAAAGATTTGAATGCTGTGGGAAAGTCTGATTGAGCGTGGTAGGGAATTCCATAAGTGTGCAGTATGGGAGAAGTCTTGTAGGCGGGAGTGAGAGGTGAATACCAGAGATGAGACAAGGCGAAGGTCAGAGGTAGATCTAAGAGGGCGGGAGGGAGAGTACTTTGAAATAAAATTTGAAATGTATGCAACGGTAGTGTTGTTGAGGGCTTTGTATGTAAGGGTGAGCAATTTGAATTGAATTCTGGAGGACACAGGGAGCCAGTGTAGGGATTTGTAAAGTAGTGCAGCAGATGTGGAGAAGTGAGAAAGGAAGATCACTCTTGCAGCAGCATTTAGGATGGATTGAAGTGTGGATATACGGGTATCAGGAATGTCAGATAGCAGGAGGTTGCAATAGTTAAGACGGTAGATGATGAGAGAAAGGATAAGAGTTTTGGCAGCATGTTGAGTAAGAAAAGGGTGTATTCTTGCAATGATTTTAAGGTGAAATCGACAGGACAGGGAGAGAGCCTGGATGTAAGGAAGAAAGCAGTGGGCAGAGTCAAGTATGACACCTAGGCAGTGGGCTTGGGAGACTAAGGAAATTGTGCAGTTATTGACAGTGAGGGAGATTTGAGGGCAGGTGTTGACTCTCGCAGGAGGGAAGATAATAAGCTCTGTTTTGGACATGTTGCGCTTTAGGTAGGATTGGGACATCCATGTGGAGGTTAAATGTGACAGTACATGTGATAGTACAGAAGGAGAGAGGTCAGGGGAAAAGATACAGATTTGGGTGTCATCAGCGTAGAAGTGGTATTGGAGGCCGAATGAGCGAATTAGTGCCCCAAGAGAAGAGGTGTATAATGAAAAAAGTAAAGGGCCAAGAACAGAGCCTTGTGGGACCCCAGCAGATAGTGGGAGTGGAGAGGAGGATGTGCCAGAGTTAGAAACACTAAAGGAGTGGTACGACAGGTAGGAAGTGAACCAGGAAAGAACTGTGTCATAAAGGCCAATGGAGTGAAGTGTGTGTAGGAGAAGAGGGTGATCAACACTATCAAAAGCAGCAGAGAGGTCCAAGAGAATGAGTATGGAGAAAGTATCCTTAGATTTTGCAGTAAGAAAATCATTGGTCACTTTTGTGAGAGCAGTTTCAGTGGAATTTTGGGGGCGAAGCCTGATTGCAGAGAGTCGAGAATGGAATGAGAGGAGAGAAAGTGAGACAGGCGTTTGTACACTAATCACTCAAGTAGTTTGGCAAAGGGGAGGAGAGAAATAGGGCAGTAGTTGGAGAGTGAGGCTGAATCGAGAGATGGCTTCTTTAAAATAGGTGAGAAGAGCACATGTTTAATGGAGGATGGAAATGTGCCAGTGGAGAGAGACAGGTTTAAGAAGTGAGTTTGAGGTAGGCATGTAGTGGAGGAGAGGAAGTGGAGAAGTTGGGAGGGAAAAGGGTTGAGTGGACAGATTGTAGGGTGAGATGATAAAATGAGTGCAGAGACTTCGTCTTCAGTTATTGGAGAGAATGAATTAAGGGTGGATTGGGGAATGTAGGTAAAAATGGGTAGAGTGAGTGGAATTTGGCATGAGGAAATAACTTGTTGAATGGTGTCAATTTTGCTTTTGAAATAGGTGGCAAAATCATGGGCAGTCAGGGAGGAAGGAAGAGAAGGTGCAAGTGGGCAGAGAAGTGAGTTGAAGGTTTCAACGAGGCAACGTGGGTTGGAAGACTAGGTGGATATTAAAGATTAGAAGAATGTTTGTATGGCAATTGATAGGGCAGTGCTGTAAGATGAAAGGATGAATTTATAGTGGAGGAAATTGGGATAGGAACTGTTACCTCCAGTGGCACTCTACAGTGTGGGTGCACTTTTGCAGATAGCAGGTCTGTTTGTTGTGCCATGGCTGGGGTTTGGATCATCTGAGACTATATAAAGTAGTTGGAGCTGCATTATCTAGGGCTGAAGTGAGTGCTTTGCTATATAAAGAGGCAGCCTGATTAGAACAGGACAATGCAGTCATTGGAGAAAATAGTTGAAAATGAGAAGTGGATTGGGTTAAAAGTCCTTATGTTTCATTTTGTATTTGTGTATTAGGGTGCAGGGGGAAGGGCATGAGGTAAAGTGAGGTTGAAGGATAGGAGGTTGTGGTCGGAGAGTAGGAAGGTTAAATTGGAGAAACTAGAGATTGAACAGTAGCTGGAGAAGACAAGGTCAAGGGAGTGCCCATCACAGTGGCTGGGAGATGAGGTCCATTGGGAGAGACTAAAGGAGAAAATTAGTAAAAGAAGTTTAGTAGCAGAAGAGACAGTGGGAATATCAATGGGAATGTTGAAATCACCTAGTATGAGTGTAGGTAGGTCAAAGGATAGGAAATATGTGAGCCAGGCCGCAAAGTTGTCAAGGAATTGGGAAACTGGACCTGGGGGGACTGGTGATAAATGACGGCAACATGAAGGTGGAGATGATAAAATAGATGGGTAGTGCGGATTTCAAAGGAAGAGAATAAGAGGGAGGATTCAGAGGGTATGACTTGGAAGGTGTAGCTTGGAGAGTGTAGAATGCCTACTCCACCACCTTGTCTGTTTCCGGGTCTGGGAGTGTGGCTGAGGGAGAGTCCCCTATAAGAGAGAGCTGCAGGGGATGTAGTGTCAGAGGATGTGAGCCAAGTGTCTGTAATGGCCAGGAGGTTGAGGGATTTAGAAATTAATAGATCATGGATGGATGTAAGTTTGTTGCAAACAGATCTGGTGTTTCATAGTGCACAGGAGAAGGGAAGAGAGGTTAGTAGAGATATGTGGATAAGATTGGTGGGATTGGAAGTACGGGAGGAATAGAAAGTTTTATGGTGGAGCAAGGAGCGTGAGCAGATAATAGGGATTGTACAGGACCTAGGGTTAGGCGAGATATCACCAGCAACCAGGGGAAAGAGCAGGGTGAGAAAGAGGATATGTGAGGAGGATTTGTGGGTGTGAAGATTATTTTTTGTTTGGCTGGTGCCTGTGGTGGGAGCAGGAGACAAAACAGTTCATGTGTACAGACTAGCGAGGTGCGAAGTAGTGAAGGAGAAATCATAATCAGGCAGGGAGGAATAGGATGATGGAGAAAGAAGAGAAGTTTGGAGAGAAGTATGATGAAAGTCAATAGGAGCGACTGTAAATTGAATAGGTGCGTGATGGAGAGATGTGAATGAATGTGTATTAGCTAGGGTAGGTAATGAGAGAGTAGATCGGAACAACTGATCCAAATTGTGTTGGGCAGTGGAAGAGGTAAAGGATACTTTACCGCCCCCTATTTGGGCTATTGGAGTAGGCAGTTTCTGCCACTTTGACACAAAGAGGTCCAGAAGGATGCTGAAAGTTGGGTGTGGAGATTCCAGCAGCCAAGCAGAGATGGTAAGAGCAAACAAAAGTGAGCTCAGTGAGTAGCTGAACGGATGTTGAAACAGCAATGACAATTGAGCTCTGTGGTTCCCATAGCTGGACAGAGATGGTAGTTCTGTTATTCCTAAAACAGCCTTATTTTTCGGTAAGAAGTCGATCCTTAGTACTGTGACCTTTGCCAGTATTGACAGTATTTAGAAATATCCAAAGCGTTATATTTGTGAGAATAAGGAAACGTGGGAGCTTGGGCTAAGAGCTGAGCAACTGTACAGCTTACTCCAACTGCCGTTCGCATGCCACTCAAAGGTATAAAGCTTATACGCTGGCTCCATATTGTGCTCAGTGTCCACTTTATATAAACCAAAGGATTTGAATTGGAGGCGAAGAGTGGTGTCAGCGGTCACATGAATGAAATTACAAAATGGGCTGCAGTTCCGCTTGCCACCATGAACCAAGCATTAGACTGTGCAGTGTCTGCCCCTCTGGACAGAAGAGCACTCTGGACCTGGTAAGTGAGTGATGGGATCTGGAGGGATGTGAGACATGCTGGGCATTCATTTGAATTTTGAGTTCTGCATTAATTGGCTGTTTTGAATTTATTTTAGTGGATTTATTAGGCCGTCAGTGCTATTCATGCAATGTCAGTTATAACATTTGCTTTATTCTTGAATGCCATCTGAACTGACCTCAGCATGTTACTGAATATTCTGGTCTGCAGCCCAACCTCACTTAAGTTTGTACCAGTAAATCTGATTTGGCATTTGTACTGAATTCAAACTGTTACAGTTATTCTTGTTTGGTGTATTCACTGACTTCAGTTTGCTACAGGTACTTTGGTTTACAGTATGCACAGACTTCAGATTTTTACAGCTATTCTCGCTTTGCCTATTTCCTTTTATGCACCAACCTATAGATGTAAACCTATACTATCAAACAGGACTTGGGGTCCATATCTTGCACAATGGTAAATATATGGTCTGCTACAGGTGAATACCGGAACTTTGTAGCATACTTTACACCAGGACAACAGAAGTGGTAGTAAAGATGTCTGCAAAGGATCCGTTACAGTTGGCTTTAAAGTGCTCCTTTCTCCACAAGACAAACAGGTGATAATTCTAAATTTAGCAATTGGCTGAAAAGGGAAAAAAGTTGGATTACAGGAAATGAGGAAGCAAAGAATCTTCCCAGAGACCTTCTTGTTTGGCAGCAAGAATTGTGATAAATAGGTAGCTGAAAGAAGTTGGAAGGGCTTTAGATCTGGGTGTAGTACCTCTTTTATTATTTTTCTCAATTGCAGCCTACTCTCAATTGTACCATGATGAGCCTGTGCAAGAAAAGTTGTTAGAGGACGATGCATTTCCGAACAGATATTCTGCCAACACTAAGAAGGCAATGCAATGGAAAAAGCGCTACAATTGAATCACTCAAACTAATTCTGAAACGAGCAGCTTATAGGTAGAATTCGCAATTCAACAGTACAGTATTTACAACAATCCCAAAGCGCTCTATTCCAGAGATATATAATCTAAAAACATATATGATTATAAATGAAATAAAATGAAATAAAAATAGATAGTGTTAAAATAATAAATTAGTCTGATTTAAAGACTACGCAGAAATATATAAATAGGAATAATCATCCTTGGGTGCATGAAATTTGCACATGAAATTAAACATACATTAGTAATGCATAGGACCTCAATTGGAAATATATAAATATAATATCAATATAGCAAATAAAGCACAGTTCCACAATGTATACACAAAATATCCCCAAAGAGGAATCACTCACGATAGTCAATGTGATTGTGGAATATTGAAATTAAATAGATGACTTGACCATCCTAAGGGGCATATTTAACAAATTGTGATGGTGCACTATCGTGCACTTACCGTACAATCCATGGCCCTCTGTGTGTCCCGCATATTTATTAAAGGGGCATCGCAGCAGATATGGTGGATATTTCCTGCTTTGTATACTGCTTCGTTTTGGGGAGCAGTCACCATTCTATAGTATGGTGACTGCTCCCTCTTGCAATCTAACAAGTTCCGAAAAATAGTTTTTTTTCGGGAACTTGTCTTGATAATACATTATCATAAATGAATAATCTCAGTGCTGTCAGCTTCGCTCCGAAGAGCAGAACTGGACAGCGCATGTGTGGAGGGATCACATGATCCCTCCCTATCAATCCCCGCTCGCTCTCTGCAACTACAATCAATTGGACCAATGGTACTACTCACAGACTCCCTATCACCCTGCCAGCCGAATCGAAACAGCAAGTTTCCAGCAGTCTCATTCCGGTCAAATCGATGTACCCATAATGAGGCAAGAATGTGTAATTACTTCAATGCAACTTTATTGACAACAAACAAAATATACACTTACATGGAAGTAAATGACGGCAAGTGTCCCTGAAGTCTGTGAACACAAACAGAGTATATTGTGGCATATATCAATAGTCCTGAACGCGTTTCGTTCCCTTTCGGAACTTTATCAAGAGTGACACATGTGTGTGTTTACATCTTTATATACACAAATACTGTCTCCTTATTGGACAATCACAAAAACGTCCTAATAGGCACAGAAACACGTGAGAGGAAAACTCCAATTAATTAACCCATTCATCTCTTAAATAATTGCTGCAAATCCCCACACATAACAAAGAAGGAGGTATCAATGAATACTAAATAAAAATAAATATATATAATGCAATAAATACACATAATAAAATAAAACTAATATATATGATAAAATATGAAATAAAAAAATAGTATATATATAAACATATATATATACACATATAGACTGTAACCCTATCAATATTATTTGAATTATTAAAAAAAAGCATGAGGAATACACTAAAACAGAAGTCAATGTGGATAACTGTAGCATTTTTGTCCAATAGGAAAAACAAAATAAAATTAAAGTAAAATTAATATTTTAGTTTCAATCGTTAATACTTTAAAAATAATAAAAATTACAGAAATGTTGCTCTAAGACTGAGCATATCATTCACAAGGCCCTCATTTGTCATCTCTACAAGCACATTCGCCTACACTGCTCAGCTCCGATGGTATATTCATTTTTCTCAAATTTCTTGTGGCTGTAATTTGCGCACCACAAAAATAATTTTTCTATAATATACCAAAAATGCCATGGCTCACTGCAGCAAATTGGTAGCCACATTAAGTGTTATTAACTGGAAGAAACTGAATGAAAGTGCTTTCATTTATGGCAGATCATCAACTTCAAAGATCTAATAATGTTAGATATTTGTTCTTGCCAATGGCATATGGAGTCTGATTCAAGTCTGGACGCACACCTGTTTGCATACGGTATTTGTGAGTTTTGCAAGCAGTTATTTAAATTTTTTGATCATATAAAAGTTACATGCATTTTGATGTACATATTCATTTAGTAAAAAAAATACTGTACTGTTTATACAAAGCGTATTTCAACTCCTATTCAAATTGTAACGTATCTTAAGAAACACTTTGATTTGAATACAGATGGAACTACACAAAAGTTGCATACTCTATTTAAACATGAAAATTATGTCCAGTTTGTGTTCTGACTTCAATAAGGGCCTTGGGGTACAATCCAATATAGGAGAACATATTTAGCATTTCTCACTTAGGACACAATCTTCTGGAGAATTTTTGACTGAATCCTTCAATTTCTGTATAGATCCCACCTCTCTAGACCCAGAGTCTTTTCATTAAGAGATGAAGCTTAGTAAGTAATTCTGCTTCTTTCAGGAAGTTTCCAGTTATTGACATGTACAAATTTTCTGTATCGTAGACTCAAGAAATCTAAGATTCCGCACTGCATGTAACTGTACGTTGCAATAAAACACTTTAAAGCATTAATATATCTTCCCCACTACAAAGATTCATAGTTCTGCCTGTTTAATCATTTTCCATTTTAGTAGACTGCAATTCCAGTTCTTTCCAGCTCTTCATATGTTTTAAATGCTCAGTACTCCTTTCATGATCCTTCAGTCATTTTCCTCATGCATATTGTTCTTGGACATATTTTTTTTATTTCGTTCTTGCACAGATCCCACTTTGTTTGAAAAACAATTATATTATTTCTGACAATGAAAGCATGCGAGCTAATAATATTCCCACCAGTCAATACAAGCTGCATAACTGACAGCTTTCTATCTGTAGACAACATGAAAATAAAGTCTACCTCTCAAGCTCTCTGTCTTGATTAGGAACTGTACATTGTTCTGGAAATCCAGTATTAAATCCAAATCCTGTTTCTTACCTTTATGAAACATTTTCAGAATATGCATATAGCTCACACAAGTCACTACAAAAACTTTAATATATGCACTCATAATCTCCAGCCTTGAATATTGCATTTCCTTCATTTTCAGTCTTCCCCTAACCTTACTTTCACCCCTACAATCTATTTTGAAAGCAGCAGCGAGATTAATTTTTATTGCAATATTTAATCCATTAACAAAACTGCATCAACATACTTTTCCTTTCTTCCAGAATATCTCCCAGCTCGATCCCCACTCTGCCCAACATATTCTCCTCTCATCCACACTCTTTACCTACTCCTATTCCAAACTACAAGATTTTTTGGAATGCCCTCCCTCTCACAACAGACTTTCCCCCTGCTTGCAAACCTTCAAGCACTTCCTGAAAACTCATCTCTTTAGGCAAACTTACCAAATTACAGAGTCACATTTTTAACCTACCTAGGTTTTTATACCCAATAACCACCACACTACACAGTTCACACAGACTTACATTTATTTCCCTTCTATATACAAAACCCTCAGACTAGATCACATAGCCCCACTAAGCATGGTTTCCTATTGCCATTTCAAACTCTCAAACATGCCAACTTTTACGATCCGGGGGAGAAGTCATGTGACATGTGGTAGGAGTAGGGCGTGGTGACAACGTTGCGTCACCACAGCCCCATCCCCACTATAGAAAGCCGAAATTCGCAGCATTGAATGGAGGGGGTGGAGATTATTGACGCGATCAAGCCACGCCCCCGCATTCACTGCTATAGATTTCGGCAGCTTTGTCTACTCTTCCGGGAATTCCGGGAGAGTAGGCAAATATGTGCCATCTGACTGGACCAATAAGCAATATGTGGCACTTAACCTCTTAACCTCATGCATCAAATTCCTATTTCACTATAGAATTCACAAAGCATTAAGAGGGCCCTCTTAATGCTTTGTCTGTCTGCTAATACCCGATCTTGTTTTGTTACTGTATGTTCATAATTGTAAAGTGTTACGGAGTATGCTGATGTTATATGATGCTATATAAATAAATGTTAATAATGTTGCATTATTCTTGTAATGAACAAATCAAATTCCATGTATGCGATCATTACCATATCCAACTTTATTTCCCTCACTGACAGTTATGCATTCCACCAGTAAACACTCATATAGCATATAGGTCAGTGTAGGAACTACATATAATGAGGTGCCCTTGATGTTGGACTGCAGGATTAAATGTTTTGATAAAAATATGAACTAATCCCTCATGTTTTCCTTTTGCTAGATACACACAGATATGCAGTGTAAAGGATAAGCACTGACAACTGTTTTTTTGTTTTGTATACATATATGGGCATTTATATTGTCATGCAGCTGGTACTATATACAATATGGGATGTACCAAGCACAGGCTTTTTGCCATGCAGCTGGTACTATATCTAATATTGAATATACCAAGCGCAGGCTTATTTTTTCTCTGTTTTTTGTCTCAAAATATTGCCTTATTATGTCATAGCAGCTGTCCATCAAGTCTATTTAAGGCACATTTGGGTGTGGCTCACCAGCCAGCCCTTGCTAGATGTTATCCCCTATACCTGGGAGGTGAGTGCATCTGATTTTAACTGCATTTTAATGAATGGTGTTTAAAGCATATAGGACCTGCATATATTGAGGTTCCCTTGACACTGGGATGCAGGCTTACATGTTCTGATCAAAATATGAATTAACACCTCATGTTTTCATTTTGCTAAATACACACAAATATACGGTGTTGAGGACACTGACAACAGCTGTATATATATATATATACATATATATATATATATATATATATATATATATATATATATATACACATATATACACACAACCACACATACACACACACATACACCAAACACACACACAAAGTGGTTGAAGTGAAAATTTAGAGGTGACAGCATGGAAAATATGAAAAATGCAAGCACAACAATCTGATATGACAATGAAAGCAGTAGGAGTAGTAGTAGTAGTCGGTGGTATTCTGTCTGCAATAAAGTCAACAAAACTTACACCGACCTTAAAAAAATCTGATTACTGTAAGGCCAAAAAGGATTAAATATAGACATAGCATTTAAGCGACATCTAACATTCTCCACATGTTAACTTGCCACTATAAATTTTGATTTTCTAAAATGTCTCCAGAGCAATTAATGTCACTTTCAATGAGCAGATTGAAATTGACCATTTTAAAGCGGTAATGGGCGGGGACACCACCTCTATAATGGAATCCAGGCTGTGGATCCACACATTGCCGCTTTAAAACTGGCAATTTCAGTCTGCCCATTGTTTAACGTGTGGAGAATGTTGGATGTCACTTATATGCTATATCTATATTTAATCTTTGTGGGCCTTACAGTAGTCTGATTTTTTAGGTCAGCCTAACTTTTGTTGGCTTTATTGAAGACGGAAAACGTACCCCACCCGTAGTGGTATGGCAAACCATCGTACACATTCCCACTTCAACCACTGTGTATATATATCTAAATCTATATCTATATATCTTAAAATGAGTTAGTAAAACTATAAAGGAAATATGAAAATATACTGTTTATTATTCTGCAAATCTTCACTGGGATTAATTTTAAGCAATAGATACAAGTACATACTCTATTAACACAACACAGCATAAAAAGACAATTACTGATTCAAAGAGAAGTAGATTCCATTCCTTGCAATCCATCCAACTGTTAGAACTTCACATGCTTGCTGTTTTAATTGAACGGCTCATTAAACAACATGGTAGGGAAAATGTGCTTCATAGTATTGTTGAATATCTTAAAACAGTTGCTATCACATACTGCATATCATATTTTCATCTGGTCAATTAAGTTGCCTGGAGATTTTGACTAATATATCTGATATCCGCTCCCAACAGGTCTAGACACAAACATTTGTCTGAGGAAGGTTATATGGAAAATTATCAAGATTTTTACCGTTTATAAATAATGATACTCAATGCTGATTGTAATTATTCCATAATGCATAAGAAAGAAAAAAAAGAACAAGCCCCACAAATATAAAGTAATACAAATTTTCAATCAGACTAAGTATATGATACAATGTAATAATGGCTCAAAGTACTTTGCAATCACTGAACGGTTACATCCTGTGGTGTGCCACTTGTTTTAATTATTTATAGAAAGATGATGGTTTATTTAGAAAAGAATGCATTTATACCATCATAATCAATATGCCTTATAAGTATGTTAATGCAATAGAAAGAGAACATTCTCTCATGACTTACATTTAATTTGAAAAAAGCACAGGATAATTTATTGCATATGAAGAAAAATAAGGTGCTTGTTAGGACTAAACAAAGAAATAAGGGCAGACATTTTCCAGACATACAGTGGATTATGTCAAATACAATAGAATAAAAATATTTCAGAATAGGGTCCTGTGTCAAAATTTGTGTTTTTATTTGTGGTGGTTTTAAAAGATGCTGGGCCCTATTGTAATAGTACAGAGAATGGTTACTAAAATTGCGCCTACTTAGATTTAAGAATGGGACATAATGGAATGAACAAAACGGAATTTAAAAATCTTATAGTAAATAAAGGAAGCTAGGAAATACAATAAGGAATCAATTTACTATATTAAAGGCAGTGGAATATACATGTATATGGTATTAGAACTGGTTTTTGCAACATGAAATAAAATACAGGAAGGGCTTTTTAAAACCGGCTTATTCTTTTTTCTGCAGGAATATACCATACTTGCCTACTCTCCCAGAGTTCCCGGGAGGCTCCAGAATTTTGGGGAGTCCTCCCGGACTCCTGGAGGAGTAGGAAAACCTTCCGGATTCGCCCAAATTCATGGCATTGAATGGCGGGGGTAGTGCATAATCTTGTCATTCGTCCCCGCTATTCAATGCCGTGAATGTCGGGATTTTATAGTGTTGGCGGAGCTATGGTGACATGACAACGGCATCGCACTCCCTCCTACCCCCTATCACATGACTTTTTCCCCTGAGATCTCCTGCAGGAGAAGTTTTGAAAGTTGGCATATATGGCATATATCCTAGCAACATCGAAGGATTTATGATACGTCACATCCGTTTTTTTTGATTAGCGGTATTGGTGATACGTGATGTCCAGAGTTATGACGCATATTTAATAACTTAGTGGTTAAAAGTGAATACTATGTCTTGCTTAGATAACACATTGAAATATTTATCATTCTACTCCTTATGAAGAACTTATTACTATCGGGCATTTTTGGTGTCCTAGCAACTGAGAATGTTGAACCAGGGTCATATCCGGTTTCGCTACTTGTATGGATAGTGATCTTTGGAATTATTGTGGAATTTTAATATTCCTTTTACTATATATGTTATGTGATGTTTTGCGAATTTGTATTTTATTAGTTGTATTTTTTTGGTCTAATACCACCTGTGTTGTCACTCACTCCTATCAAAAATCCGATTGGATACTTCGGTATAAATATGCTTACTATCGATAGATCAGTCTGACCTTCTTGATAAAGACCGTATTAACGGCTGAAACGCGTTGAAGTACAGACTGATTTTTAGAATCTCTACTACTTGCCGATTTTACTAAGTGTCAGTGCATTTTATTATGTGCGTTTTTAACTGGCTTTAAGGTAATAGTATTTTTATATACTCTTTGGCTAAGAGGTTCACTATTTATTGTTGGATTCTATATATTGATATATGTCCTATGGGACAGAATTAAAACTGCTCCTTTTAAAACAATATCACGCTAGATGTGTATTTTTTCTATCTCTGATCTGGATATGATCGGAGGGAGACTTAATCAGCGTGATATCGAATTGAAGAGTCGATAGAGGAGAATGACGAAAGAACTCGCTACATGACCAGTAATCCACATCTTCCGGTAAGAATCCATTTCTTACAATTTTATTGAGAGGAAGGTAGGGTGGAAATTGTCATCATTATTTCTGTCCTATGGATGAATAATCATTATATATCTGACATTGAAGGAATTATTTATAAGAAATTGAACACAGATGGTTTTTGGACATTTTTCTGTTTTATTCATCTTATTTGTATTAGATTGTTTTTTTTGCTTTGTTGGTCCGTTGGGTACAGTATAGCGCTGTCTATCTGAATATTGTTATTACATATTACATTTGATAGGTTGGTGTATCCTGTTTCATCTAAGATATTCTGCAGCTTTATTGATCATTGAGCGCTGACAGTTTTTTTCTGTTATTTATATATGGAGTATATGCTTATTCCAATTGTTGCTATTTATTACATTTCTAAAAACATGTTCTATCTACATTTTTAAGTTTAAGAAAAGTGCTATCAATGTGATAATTAAAGAGTGCTTTTCTTTTATTACACTGTGGGCTTGATTCATTAAGAGAACCAAAGCAAAAAAGGATTACATTTTCTCCTGGTCGAGCCATGTTGCCAGGATCGGTGCAAGGTTGCTTGGCGCCCTAGACAAAACTTAAACTTTCCGCCCCTTCTCCTCCCCAAAAATCTCACTTCCCAGCCCCTAACACACTTGAAATTTATAAAATAGAATTAATAACTCTTACCTCCTCCTGGCTGGCAGGTAAGGCTGCAGTCCAGATGCACTGATGTCCAGATGCACCAATGTCTAGATGAACTGATGTCTGACGTAGAATGCTGTCCAGACTTCACTGCTGCCCAGGAGCAAATGCAGGATATCTAGAGGGGAGGCTCCAAATGTCAGATTTCACAACAAAACAAAAAAAAACTTGACATCACTCACCTGTTACACACTGACATGTCCCCAGCTTCCCCACTACTTTTCTCACACATGCCCATCTGCCCACTAGCTATTCCATTATATGCCACTCCTTGCCCATCAGCTTTTGTCACTACCCAAATAACACCAGCTTCCCTCACATGCCCCTCTGCCCACCAGCTTACCTCTCACATACACCGCTGTCCTAAGGACCCTAACTAGCTTTTTGCCCACCAGCTTTTCTTTAAAATGCCCTCCTTGTCCACCTGCTTTTCCCAAAAATGTTCCTTTGCCAAACTGCTTTCCTCTCACATACCCCCTTGCAAACCAATTTTTTTCCACAAACCCTCTTGTCTACAAACATTTAATAAACATCTTAATGCTTAATGGTTGAGCAACCATTTCTTTTTTTAGTATTTGCCCACTACTTGGCTCTCTTGTTGCTGTCTATTAATGTATTCTGTAGATGTACTATTAAATATACTAACACATGCAAATAAATAAATAAAAGCAATGTAAATGATATAGATAATCTAGACCGTTCAATAATTATTTGCATTTGCTAATGTATTCTGTAGATGTGAAATTAATTATACTAATAGAAAGCAATAAAGGAGACCCAAATAGAGGGCAAATAGCAAAAAACATAAAATGTTCCTCAACTATCCTAGAGTAGCCCCGGCTTGGTGAATAACAGTGGTGCTTCATTATGCATCGCTGCCATTTGTCACCACACTATTATAGTACATAGACTACATAGTCTCTAACTTTTCTGTAGCATCCTTTCTCCCTCCCCCTTTCTATAGCCTTCACACCCCTTTCTGTAGCATCCATTCTCCCCCTTTCTGTAGCTTCCATTCTCCCCTGTTTGAATAGCATCCACCCCCCCCCCCTCTGCATAGCATCCATTCCCCCCCTTTCTGTAGCCTCCATCACTTTTAATGACCAGTTCATCGGACAATGTCCCACGTTACCCGTTACAATTAATGGAGTGGAGACCCTGGCTATGCTTGACACGGGGTCACAGATTACGACCATCCGGCTCCCTACATTCCACAAGTATTGGGGCAAAGAGCAGCTGTTATCACCACCCCCAACCTGGCTGCAGCTGACCGAGTACTGATGGGAGTTCCTTCCCTTACCTTGTCCTCCAGACACGAGTCAGGTTCTTTTTTATTCGGACATCCGGTGGTCAGGAGATAAATACTTCAATGAAAGGGACAAGGATTGGTCAAATAACTTGGATTTATTAATAATGCGGTAAAGATAACATTAACATCATCTAAAACATTTGGTGCACCAATATTATCCCTGGTAGCGTTACTATATTTTACACTCAGTCCTGGGTTGAACTGTGCACAGGAATTTTGTAGAAGTGGTGCACGTGGTTGGGGCCCATAAATTACTTTTTCACGCCAAATAAACTGATGATCTTTTGTATTACACAGTCTCTTTATTTTCTCTCCTCTCACACTGTTCTCAGTACATAGCTCAATCTGTTTAGTGTGATGTCACAGATCTCTATACTGCTTATTTGTTTTCAGTACTTTCCTTTTTACTCACACCTCTCTTTGGCTCACTTCTTATCTTCTTCTCTTCTTACACTTACTTCACTTTTAATCTGCTTATATATCACTTTGTCCGATTTTCATTCTGTCCCTATTTTTCTCTCTCAGTCTATGCAGACACAGGGATCTCTCTCCCTCAGAAGTCTAGAACTTTCCTCTTCTCACTGCCTTCTGGGATTTCACAGTTATTACCAAAGTTAGTGGACTTGTTGCTATGCCACACACTCCTCCTTCCTGTTACTCCCGGCAACCACCAACCACTCCCAACTGTCACTTCTCCCTAAAGAAAATATATATATATTTTTTAAATCTTTATAAACACTTTTAACAATTAACAAATTAAATTAACAAATTAAAAACATATAGATACACCCCAAGGTACTCAGATTTTGGGGCACCACATTCACCCCCGCTTTTTTAGGTGCGTGTCCTCACGCATTAAGACATAAAGGTGGTTGTTCTTTATCAACTCAAATCACACATCTACAACATTTATAATAGCAAACATTTTCAATGACAACAGTTTTAATATACATTATATACATTATATACAACAGTTTTAGTGGGAAAGATCTCTAATCCTGATACTGCCAATAGTAGCTCGAAAGGGTCGGTGGGCAGCTGAGGCAAAGTCCCTTTTCTATCATCTGGTTCTTCGTCCCAGTCATCCCTTGATGTTTCTTCTTGAGGACGATGCTTCCTTCTGACAGCCGATAGGCCTGCGCATCCCAGTCGTAGTCTTTCTGCTGCCGTTTGTAGAAGAATGGAGGAGGGCGTCTGCGCTGGACAGGTCTCTGCTGAGAGGACACTTCTTCTGCTCTCTCTCCCTCGCTCACTTGCTCTGTACTTACTTCCCCACCAGATTCTGCAGCATTCTCTCCTCTTGGCCGGTAGAAACGTCTGCGGAACCTTCGTCGGTAGGGTGCAAATCTGCTTCCTTTTACTGGTACACCACCAGGGCCAGTCACGTTTGCTGCCTCGGCACCCTTCTCTCCATCCACAACATCAAATTCCACAGTCTCCCCGTCTCCAACACTGCGCAGAAACTTCCGTGGGTTATTTCGCTTTATTGCTGTCTGGTGGACAAAGACATCTTCTTTGGTGTCATTTCTGTTGATGAAGCCATATCCATTCCGCACATTAAACCACTTGACAGTGCCCGAAACCTTTACATGGGAACCAGCAGACTTTTGGTAACCTTGTAGGAGCCGAACAGTATGTTGAAAGGCCTGATGACCGGGGAAGCCGCTTGGGTTAATTTACCCTTCAAAGTCGCCACTAGCTCATCTGGGCATCTTTGCAGCACATTCCTCCCCAGGATGATGGGGGCTATGTTCCCTTCACAGGGGGCGGTGACAAGACAGCCTTGTCTTGGCAACAAGGTTGCTCCGATCTGGATGTCCGCTTCCCAATACCCTTCACACGCAATCTCGAGGCTGTTACTGGCGGTCAGCTGCAGCCAGGTTGGGGGTGGTGATAACAGCTGCTCTTTGCCCCAATACTTGTGGAATGTAGGGAGCCGGATGGTCGTAATCTGTGACCCCGTGTCAAGCATAGCCAGGGTCTCCACTCCATTAATTGTAACGTGGGACATTGTCCGATGAACTGGGGCCTCCAGTTTTCTGGATCCAGATCTATTCCCAGGGCTCGCCCCGAGATTCGGCCCTCAATCTCGGGGTGTCGGAGTTTAAATGTTCATTTTGTTCGCAGTATCTTTCTATGTGTCCTATCCCATGACACCGGCGGCATATCAGGCGCCCTTGACTATCGAATTGGTTGGGCGATCGCCGTACATACTCGCGAGGTGGTTCCCACCTGCCTCGGACTGGTCTTTGTCTTTCTGGCCTCTACTCTGGTTCCCCGTAGGTGGGTGCCGGTGGCCTCGCCATTTGGCGCATCTCTCGCTGGATTTCTGCCATTCCGACGGCCAGCTTCAACATTTGCTCTTTGAGCGTTTGCATTGGGTCTCCGGTGGGTTACTGACCGCTCTGTATTACCGATTCTTGAGCCCGTGTTGACTTTTCTGTGCTGCTTGCTATGGCTCCCGTCGAGCTTGCGCTTTCTCTGAAGCCTACCAATTCTGGGTATTCTTCCTTTCTTCCCCGTTGGTTACCGACAATGGCGATGGCGGTCTCTTTAAACTCTCAGAAGGTTTTGCCTGGCATCTGTGCTTTCATCAGTCGTAGCTGAATCTTAACGCTTTCTTAGGTGACTCCTTCTACGAACTGTACGGTTAGAGCTTCGTCCGCGTTTCGTACTTCCTCTTTGTCCACTGCCTGAATGGCTCTTAACATCTCTCGTAGGCTCAGGGCATAGTCCCGCAATGTCTCGTTCGGTTGTTGCTTGCGAGCATAAAGTTTCATCTTCAACTCCGGAAGAGTTCTTGTCTCAAACGTTGTGGAATTTTTTTTTAAAACTTGTGCCGCTTCTTTCTTGTCGTCCATCGGCCATGAGATTACTTCTCTGAGCGCCGACCCTGTGAGTTGCCCTATTAAGATCTCCACTTTCTGCTGTTCATTCAACGGGTATAGTCGGAACATGGATTCCAGTTTGTTCTCGAATTCTGTGAATGAAGTCTTCTGTAGCTTGTCGTCGTCCCCGCTATACTTCGGGAGCCATGGGGCCCCGAAATAGTATGGTAGGGTTATGGGCCCTGCCGATTGCTGATCCATTTTTCACTGAGGGTATTACTCTCCTGATGCACTCGGATCCTGTTCGGTTTGACGCCAAAGTTTCTTTCTGTAGCATCCATTTCTGCCCCCTTTCTATAGCATTCATTCTCTTCCCTTTGTATACCATCCGTTCCTTCCCCTGATCCTCTGTTTTCTGCAGCCTCCTCTTTTCGGTACTCACCTTAGCTTTTTCATTTTTCTTCCTTACTCTTCTTGCCTGCTTCTAGTTTCGTGATTGTTGCTGCTTGCTTCTTTTGTCTGTCTCACTCATGTTGTGACGTCACAACGCTGCCAGAAGCCGGGAGCTAGGCGCGGGGAATATCTTAAAATGTAGTGCTGCACTGTAGCAGCACCGCATTACCTGCCCCGGAGCGCCCACCCGCATTCATTTAGATTGTTGGGTCCCTGGCTCAGTGCCGCCCCCAGAGGTCGGTGCCCTAGGCAGCTGCCTAAGACTGCCTAATGGTAGTGTTGGCCCTGCATGTTGCAATGCAAGAGGTGTAAATTAGTTTATATGTTTGCACATAAGGAAAATACAGGCTGTCTTTTTCATGTAGCACACAAATATTTGATTTTATTTGACTAGATATTAGCTTTATTTTTACACTGAAATTTATAGTTGATCTAGAAGATGCCCAACTCCAACTATAAATATGTCCTCACATTTTAAATTTACCTCCCCCTCCAATCCAACATGGTTTGTCAAGGTGCAGATTTACTCTTTTTTTTCTTTGCTTTCCTTAATGAATCAGGCCCTGTGACAGTAACAGTCTCAGTTTGTTTTCAACTTTTGGGGTGGGATTCAATTGGGCGTTTTAATCGCGAAAGTAACGTGGCCTGTTATGGTAATAGTGCACATTATTATCGTCAATAAGGTAATTTTTGACGCTGATTTTTCGGGTTAAAGTTACCGCTTGAATGGCAATAGTGCGCTGGCCGCTTTACTTTCGAGAGTAACGCGGCCAATTGAATCCCCCCTCAGAATCTGTGTTTCCAGGCTATTTGTTTATTTGTATAAACAACAAATTACTGTATTTATCTTAAGGTATTTGACAGTATTTTTAAAATATCCATTTGATGGTACAGTACATGTAATCTTCAATCTCATATTTCAATGCTCATTTCTATAACTTTGCTTAAAACCAAACACTAATAGAATCATTGTGGGTAAAATTATTTCCTGCCTTACATAGTATCCTGGCATACTCCTGTAGTATTTAAAAAACAGGACACATGAGATAGACAAAATACAACTATGTAAATCTTTATACAATGCAATTCGACTCAAGATTACATTTGGAACCTGCTTTGTTTAAATGATGC
Organism: Mixophyes fleayi; assembly: GCF_038048845.1. NCBI lineage: Eukaryota > Metazoa > Chordata > Amphibia > Anura > Limnodynastidae > Mixophyes > Mixophyes fleayi. The sequence continues at coordinate 118,718,541 of NC_134402.1, forward strand.
TCTCTTGGGTGATGCTGACAGCACCTGCAAAGTGGATTTAGCTTCATAATTTGGTTCCTTTACATAACATGAAATAAAGCCACTGGAAAACACAAAAGTGTGTTTCCTTTAATAAATATTAATTAATTGTTTTGCTGGGAACTATCAACAAAATAAATGTAAATCAATAAATCCAAATATCTGTTCCTGACCTAAAGGTTGTTATTTTTAGTAAAATACTGTAAATGTATAAACTCAAATGCTCTAAATGCACCAACAGGAGATGATAAATGGCTTTTTCCACTCTCAACATAATATTCGTAGCAAAATGGGTTTAATAACAACAACAACAATTTTCAAATAAAATATAAAATGCATTATAAATCACATTTTAAAAAACCTTCAAGGACATTGGGCTCTTCTGTGTAGAGTTGTCGTAATTGTTTCTTGTCCTTGCTTCAGATCTTTAATTCAATACTAAGAATTAATTCTAAGTCACAAGCATAATAAATACATCACCTTGGGCCTGATTCATTAAGGAAAGTTAAGCAAAAGTAGAGATGGTCACTGATCCCCGTGTTTTGGTTTTGGATTCGGTTTTGGATCTGGACTACCGTCGTGTTTTGGTTTTTGTTTTGGTTTTGCAAAACCGCCATTGCGTGTTTTGGTTTTGGTTGGTCTTGTTTTGCTATTTTGTTGGAAAATCAATGTTTTTGGGCCTAAAATAACCCAATTTAGTGCTCCAACTGTTTCATAGATAAATAATTTAATTGTAGAGGTAATAAATCATCCAAAAAACAGTTTACTTCCTGGTAGGTAGGCCTTCATTTATTCTACACACAAAACAGATTGTCTTCCTCTCCATCTATGCATATTGGCAATGCAGCCACCGTCTTTGGATGTATATTACACACTACACTTATAGTTAAATATGTAAAGAAATGGAAAAAGTCAGTTTGCTTTCTGTCTCTATAGGCCCCCCTCCATTTGTTTAAAAAAACCAAAAAATTCAGCCGTTATAGACTGTACAATATTAATTGAAATGGACAAAGCCAGTTTGTTTTCTGGCTCTATAGGCCCCCTCCGCTTGTCGAAAATACCAAAAAATTCAGCCGTTATAGACTGTACAATATTAATTGAAATGGACAAAGCCAGTTTGGTTTCTGGCTCTCTAGGCCCCCCTCCACTTGTCGAAAATACAAAAAAATTCAGTCGTTATAGACTGTACAATTTTAAGAGAAATGGACAAAGCCAGTTTGGTTTCTGGCTCTCTAGGCCCCCCTCCACTTGTTGAAAATACAAAAAAATTCAGCCGTTATAGATTGTACAATATTAAGAGAAATGAACAAAGCTAGTTTGGGGTCACTCTGTCTATGACACCCTACCCTTAAGGAGAAATTGCCCAAACAGCAGCCTTTCAAGACGGTACGTGATATGGAAATGCCACAAGTCCCTTTTCTCTTTGGGGGTAGATTGCACCCTACACTTACATAGAAAGTTTTAAAAAGATGTTATCGTCATCATCTTCAGCTTCATCCTCACCCTCATCAGTGTGTACGTCATCATCACAGACTATCAATTCATCGCCGCTTGCATCCGCCATTAGAGAACAGTCAGTGCTTGGATGTCTTGGATGGTGAAGGTCTTCCTCGTGGAAGATGTAGTTCATTTTTATAAACATAATTTTCTCCACATTTTTGGGAAGTAACCTTCTACGGTGATCACTGACTAAGTTCCCTGCTGTGCTGAACACTCGTTCAGAGTACACACTGGAGGGTGGGCAGCTTAAGTATTGCAAAGCAAGTTTGTACATGGGTTTCCAAATGGCCTGCTTTTCTTCCCAGTAAGGAAAGGGACTGTCTGACATTTCCATATAAACTACCTCTTGAAAGTAATCCTCCACCATCCTTTGCATGTTTATACTCGTATTGGATGGAGTTATGGGCAAAGTGACACATTTTTTTGAAAAATCCTTCAAAACAGCCAAGATGTTAAATTGTTCCGGTCTGCCCCCTGAGTCTTCCCTGCTTCTTTTTGAGAAATTAAATTTTTTACGAGCAGCAGCTGCTTGAGAAACTGAAGGAGGACATGTCGTCAAGCCGAGGCCCAGTTCAGCAGCCAACTTGCTGAGCAATAGCTCCTTGCAAAAGTTCACATCTCTCTCATTTACAAGTAAAGACTCAATGTAGGTTTTAAACCTTGGATCAAGCACAGTGGCTGAAACGTACTGATCCGAGTTCAAGATCTTAATAACTCGAGGATCATTGTGAAGCGAATGAAGTACTTGATCGACAAGGCCAACATACTTTGCTGAATTGCTTGCTTTCAGCTCCTCCTTAATTTTCTCAAGCTGCTTTTCCAATAGTCTAATTAAAGGAATGACTTGGCTCAACTAGTAGAGTCTGCACTCACCTCACACGTCACAACTTCAAATGGTTTCAGCACCTTGCACAGCACTGAAAGGATTCCCCATTGTGCAAGAGTGAAATACATCCCCCCCTCCTTTCCCAATGTCATGGCTTGTGCAATATGGTTGGATGGCTTTGCGCTGTTCCTCCAACCTCTGAATCATGTACAGGGTGGAATTCCACCTAATTACCACCTCTTGCTTAAGTTGGTGGCAGGGCAAGTTAAACTGCTATTGGAGCTGCTGTAATCTCCTACATGCTGTGGCTGAATGCCTGAAATGGCCTGAAATTTTACGGGCCACCGAAAGCATCTCCTGCACCTCACGGGTATTTCGTAGGAAGCTCTGCACCACCAAGTTGATGGTGTGAGCAAAACAGGGAATGTGTTGGAAATCACCCAGCTGTAATGCTCGCACTATATTGTTGGCGTTATCAGAAATGACATACCCTGGGGAGAGTCCAAGTGGTATAAGCCATGCATCAATCACATCTCTCAGTTTGCGTAACAAATTGTCAGCTGTATGCCTGTTAGTGAAGCCGGTGATACAAAGAGTGTCCTGCCTGTGACAAATGTTACGTAGTTGTGTACATGCTGCTGCTGTTCCTGCTGGTGAAGGTGAATGACCAAACCAGTGGGCTGTCACAGTCATATAGTCTTTGGTTTGGCCACTTCCACTTGTCCACATATCTGTGGTTAAGTGGACAGTGGGCAGAATGGCATTTTTCAGCGCAATCTCTACGTTTTTACACACTTTTTGGTATAGTTGTGGAATTGCTTTACGGGAGAAATGGTGACGCGATGGAATTCTGTAACTCAAAACCTCAATTGACTGTGAAAAACCAGCTGTGTTTATTGTGGATATTGGACACAGATCTAACACTAACATTGCAGCCATGGCGTCTGTGATTCGCTTGGCGACTGGGTGACTGCTGTCATATTTGCTTCCCCTAGCAAATGACCTGCTTCTGGGATGACGATTCACCCCCAGCAGCAGCAACAGCAGCAGCAGCAGTGGGACTAACGCTTTCTTCAGAGGAATCAATAATAGTGCAGGAATCATCCAGCCTTAAGTGGGATGCCGGGCTAACTCCGAGCGCTACTGAGGATATTGATGAGTATGGTGTGGTGGGTGTATTTTGTAGCCGTCGGAATGTCGGTGAGCGGAGGGTCTTAGCCGATGATGAAGTGCTTGTAATTTTTTGGTAAGAACTTTCAGCTTTTCCCAACACTTTGCCATGAACTCTCGTTAAATGGCGTAACATAGACGAGGTTCCAAGATGGTTAAGGTCCCTCCCTCGACTGCCCGTAGCTTGACATACACTACAAATGGCTATACAATTGTTGTCTGGATTTGGGTAGAAATAATTCCACACATAAGAAGTGGATTTTTTAGTTTTATGCCCAGGCATGACAATGGCCTTTTTCTTGTCACGTGCCAGAACTGCTGCCACTGGTGCAGGACTTACACAAACAACCTCATCCTTATCAACATCCTCATTAGCGCCCTCATCGCCTACACAAATCTCCCCCTCATCCTCTTCTAATTCCAAAGTGGCATCCTTAATTTGTGTATCACCGGCTACACTCGAGCTATTAAGGCACTCATCATCAGAATGCTCACGATTAGACATCCCACTGTTGGGTGGACTCTCCACAGGGATTGGTGTCATTTGTGAATCCTCTAATGCCTTACTGTTATCTTGCAGCTCGGCTTTGACGCATAACAGTAGTTGTGCACCAATTGTAGGCTCGGTAACTTTTTGGGATCTGCCACTAATAGGCAAAGGTGAAGGCCTCATTCTCTCTTTGCCACTGCGTGTGTAGAATGGCATGTTGGCAATTTTTTTTTTTATCGGCACTTATCTTTTGCTCAGTAACACTTCTTTTTCGCTTCAACACAGTAAATTTTTTGGGGGTTTTTGGGGGTTTTTGTTTTTTGGACTGATTTCGAAACACTGTAGTTTGACATCGCCTTGTCCAGATGACGTACTGGGAACACTAACATCAGGACTGGTGACAGAACCTGGTTGCTCAATCTGATCATATGTGGACTGCTTTGAGTCCATTCTGAGCGCAAAGCACTTGTAGTGGTAAAAAATATTTGGTAAGATACTGCTGACAAATATGACTTTTGACAGCCAGAAATATTTATGCACAATTATGGGGGACACCCCAAAAGCACTGGGGAGTGCTAAAAATTATTTGGTAGATTCTGCTGACAGATATGACTTTTGACAGCCAGAAATATTTATGCACAAATATGGGGGACACCCCAAAAGCACTAGGGAGTGCTAAAAATTTTTTGGTAAATACTGCTGACAGATAGTAATTTTGACAGCCAGAAATATTAATGCACAATTATGGGGGACACCCCAAAAGCACTGGGGAGTGCCAAATATTAAAAAAAAAAAATAAACCTCTATCCTCCTCTTTTCTCTAGCGATTTTTGTTACAGCAATTGGAATAAGAATATTGTATTCTCTGTCCCTGCTCTAATCAGCCTGTGACTACATCCTGCTCTCTCCCTCTGTCAAATAGCGATGGATTGCTGTGGAGGCGTGTATTTATAATCTTGAAGTATCGCGAGAACCGAGCCACGAGATCCGACGACGTCACAATGACGTTCGGCCTCGATTTGGATTCAGAGCGGGCGGGAGAGTACTGAGCTACTCAGCTCGGTACTCGGTACCCAAAGTTCAGGTGGGTTCGGGTTCTCGGGGAACCGGACCCGCCCATCTCTAAGCAAAAGTAAGCAAGTAAGGCAAAACCATGTTGCATTGGAGGAGGTGGTAAATTTAAAATGTGATGACAGATTTATATTTGGGGTAGGGCATGTCCTAGATAAACTTTAAATTTCAGTGTACAAATAAGCTGTCAAGTATTTGTGTGTTACATGAAAAAACAGCCGATATTTTTCTTATGTGCAAAATAAACTAAACAAATTTGCACCCCTTGCATTGCAACATGGTTTTGTCCACAAACCTTGAGTACGGAAATGTATCCAATTTTTTGCTTAACTTCCCTTAATAAATCAGACCCCTTGTGTTTTGTAAAGGCATTTGTTCTCTAGCTTAGATTAAGAGGTTTGTCAATAATGCCACTATTACAGTAGACAACATGTTAATGATTTGCAGTTGAATACACATGAATAAAATTTAAACACTTATAGACAGTTAAATATTTACAACATTTTGTCCATTTACACCAATGTGACCAGAGAGATGAGTATTGCTGATAAGGGCATAAATACTGCAGCATTCTACAGTAAATTATCATAAATCATAGAGAATATTAATAATATACTTGTTTATATTCTTTCCCACATAAAAAAACATTATTCTATGTGGCGGATGTTTCATTTTAATGTGCTGCAGAGGGGAATTCTATTATATTTTTACAATGGTCATAATAACCCCTGGTTATTTAGGTATAAATTTCTGATTAGTTAGTAAAATAATCCATTTTATTTTATGGATGCAGTGACTTATAATCAAGTTAGTTTGTGAAGCCTTTATTAAAATAGCAAGTCTTAAACTGACTATACAGTCCTCTAGACAAACAGTACAATAGATAATAAATGTTTAACAATTTACAGTGCATGGTAATCTCTATTTAACACTTCTTAAACCTTTGCAAAGTCAAACTGCATATCTTATTACTTGTTATTCTGGTCCATTTCATATTTAAAAATATGATGTACTGGGGCGTGGCCTGAACCAGCATGGACTTGCAAGTGTTTTCACATGTTCTCCAACCTAAAATCTATCTATTGCACTTTTTTAGTCACTAACTATAATAAAAAGGCCATATTTTCAATATATATACCTTTCATGAGAGCCCCAGTTCTAGTACTGCAAATGTTGCTAACTCTTACGCAAGTGGAGAGTCCTAGGGCCTGATTCATTAAGAACAATACTCTTTTTTTTACTTATATTTTCTCCTGCCAAAACCATGTTACAATGCAAGGCGTGCATATTAGTTTATTATTTTGCACATGAGGAAAATACTGGCTGTTTTTTTAAAGTAGCACACAAATACTTGATAGCTTTATTTTTACACTGACATTTAAAGTTGATCTAGGACATGCCCTACCCCTCCCCCTCCCCCTCCAATGCAACTTGGTTTTGTCCAGAAAACTTAAGAAAGAAAACTTACTCAAATTCTTGCCTAATTTCCTTAATGAATCAGGCCCTTAAACTGAAGGATAAATTGCCTCCAAAAGGTGTGTATGCTTGGTAACAGCTAAAAAAGTGGGATACCGCAGAAGTGGGAAACTACAGAAGATCGATATATAATAACTGCAAAAGTACTGAAAGTGAACGGGGTGAGTGCCCTTGCACAATTTACAAATGCAACAGCCTGCCAATAGCAAGATGATCACAAAGTATTCCTGACAAAGCAATCTTCTGTTTTGTTGTCAGGATTACAAACACCATTCAAACACACATCCAGTTTTCTCTTGAAAATCCCTAGCACTAATCTAACACAGTACACCACTTTAAGATCGGCTGTCCTTGATAAAGGTGATTAGCATGGGTGCTTTCTTTTGCCTATCTATATGTCCTTCTGTGACAGGATGGACCGCCTATGCCACCCTGTCTGTTCTTACTGGGAACCGACTGGGCTTATTTTGCCACCGTTCCCTTTTGTTATCACGAATAGGCCCCTCCTGCCGCAGTGGGAGGGGCCTGTTGTCACCACTGAGCTACTTCTATGGCACTCAGAACCACGTTCCTTCTGGGTCACTGACGCTGCTAGCATATCTCGTTGATGGTGTACCTGGGCTGGTAACTCCGGACCTCTTACTATGGATCCGGGTTGCTGTGAATGGATCCCCCCAGGCCTTTCACGATTACCAGGGGAGCTGGGTAGCAGGGAGAGCAGCGGTACTGGAAACGCTTGGGTCCAAACCTCAGAGACAGCCGGAGAGCGGATTAGATTTAGGGTCTAATCTGTAGATCACAGGAATACAGTGATATTGAAGATGTTTCCAAGCAGGTCTTTAAAGCAAGATGGTTTATTTGCTCACACTTGTTTGAGGTACCAGTGATCAAGTTAGATGTTGAAATCAGAAGAACACTTACATGCTCACACAGCTCATCTTTTATACAGTTCAGAAATAGTCTATGTTTAGAATCAGGATGTAACCCTGCTTAGCAAAACATAAATTTACATGCATTGCAAAGCTAACGATATTTACATTTATCTGTGAAATTCTAGAAATGCTGTGATGTCCTACACCTGGTTTTCAGATGCAAAGAATCCAGGAGCCAGTCTTAACTAAAAGTTCCTGCCTTCAATGTTGGACCTTCACACATCAAAAGATCTAATTAACATGTGGCCTTTCATCAGACCATTCGGAATACATATTTATACAGAACAACAGAAAACAAAAACAAGCTAGTTTCCCACATTACAATACACAAGAGGCTTTGTAAACAAAGGCTCATTGTATCAGATATATACATCAGAAATAGGTATATCATATAGCAAGGTTAAACAAGAGACAAATTTCTTCCCCTGGTCTCAGAAATAATGACTTCCTATCTCACAATATACTCAATATCAAAAAATAAGTGCACATGCAATTACATAAATAAGTGCCCTGCGCTATTTGCTTTAAATACATTTTTACCAAAGGTTATTTAATAGTGATCCAGTCACACCTCTCAGCCACAGCCAGAGAGGAGTTGCTTCTAAAACATGTGGTAAGTTATTCACTTTGCCATATACCCCCCCAGCAGTTACCAAATTGGAGTATGAGGACTCCTCATAGAAGACACATTTTCTTGACACAGCATTTACCTTTATATGTAACCAACCTGGGGGTAAATGTATCAATCTGCGGGTTCTTCAACACCCGCGTGTTCAGCCTCTTCCGCGATTAAATTTCAAGCGGCGCTGCATTGTAAAGGGTTAACTTCCCTTTACAATGCAGCGCCGCTTGAAATTTAATCGCGGAAGAGGCTGTACACGCGGGTGTTGAAGAACCCGCAGATTGATACATTTACCCCCTGGTCTTTATTAATCTTCTCTTTTATGATGCCTGTCTAGTTTCTGATAGTCTGAACAGCTTCTGGTTTACAATCACTCAAAGAGGATTAAGGATATCATGCTCTAAAGTGGTAATCCTGAAACAGAAGTTAAGCAGTCTCTAATTATGCACAACATTTATCCAACCCTTGTCTTAATCAAAGCTAATACTTGGGATTTATCTTGCAAGTGTTAAGGAGATTGCCATGATATATCTGGTCCCCTTTTCTCCTGTCTAAAGGTTGATGGAGCATTTAGTTTATTGGCCAAAGGACTATATTACCCAATAGGGCCCTTGTCCATGATTATGGAGCTTGATCTCTGTCTTTTCTGATGTAAAATGACCGAACCACTGCTGGGGGTATGGCAGCTTTGGCACTATGGTAGCTACTACAAAGATCATCTGATATTGGACTGTGAATGACAACAGGGTTCTGTAGTCGGTTTTGGTGGTTCCATGTATGCGTGGAAACATGACATTTGGTAGTCATTTGGCTGCAGCCTTGGGTAATGCAGCTCTGGAAACAATGTTAAGTTCACTTTCCAAATTGAGGAAAGCCAATAAAATTTTCCTGTCCACCATTATGTTCTTCTGGAATAATTGAGACTTTCCTGCAACCAGGTTCATAGTGCAGTAAGATAGGTAAACTGGACCAGAATGGCACAGACAACAGCCGTTGAAAACTCACATTTCCATATTCAAAGCATACAGAGCTACTTATTTTCTATGTTGATGCCCTCTCCATCTGAGGCCTCTCAGTTACAGATGCATTTGGGCCATCAACATCCTCTTTAAGATGTGGTAAGGACTTTGGGACAACAGTCATCTGCCATAGTCCCGAATCACTCTACAACTATGATGACTTCATAAAACGTTTGTGGGTCACTATTTCTAACCCACCTCTGACCTCGGGTGAAGTGATCTTTCACTAGAAACTTGATGATCTGCATTTGTGAATTAGTTTCAGAGTTTAATTAAACCACACCTAATTGGTTTCTGTTCCTCAAACTTACAGTCATGGAACTTTCTATGCAGCTTTAACTCCCATCCAAGCATGAATAATTTACTTCAAATGCTGCTTGTCCATGGCCTATATTTTGCCTAAATCAATGTAAGCTTGTTGGGCCTCATCACCTAAATTGGGTTACTAGAAGTTTAGTCCACCCCGCCTCCAGCAATTTTGCACATTTTGCAGCCCATTCAAATGTTATCAGGTAGTCTTCGTCAACGTCTACTGGTATAATTTTCAGAAAATTGTTTAAAGAATCATCAGAGGAACAATGCAAAAAAGAGCAAATTTTCTCCTGGATAAATCATGTTTCAATGCAAGTGTTGCAAATGCAATTATTTATTTATTTTGCATAAAGGGAAAGTTTTTGTTATGAATGTAGCTCACATTTATTGAAGAGCATTATTTTTACACTGCAATTTAGAGTTGAGCTAGGACATGTAAATTAGCTCCTTTGTTTTGCTTTGCTCTATTTTCTAAATAAGGCAGTCAATGAATAGTTTTGGGCCGGTGTTATGTCTGTTTCTATCATCACCAATAAAGAGTGTCCAATGCGATTAATGTGGTTCCAATGCACAAAAGAGATTTAAAAGCAAATTATAGCAAAAACACAAGAGAGCATAACAAAGTATAACCGATACATACTCTGCGCTCCCTGGATCCAGGAACAGTCGTCAAAGCTGATGTCCATTGGCAAAGAGGCTGTTCCTGTACCAGATGCCAGTTTATATACAGTTTGGTTTAGAAAAAACAATGATGATGTCACAATATACACAGAATACACAGATAACACTAAGAATGTTCTTCATTGGTCCAAGATTTGCAATGTTTCAGTAGACTGCTGGTCATAGGTCAGTTCATTTGACCTCTTTCCAAAGATAGGGCAACTCACTCCAAATGTTGAATACGTGTCTTCCAGCTGAAAAAACAGTTTAAACTGACCCACAAACAGAATGCTTTTGACTATTAGTCTCATACTATTTATAACTTGCGATCGCTATGTGCGATCGCTCTTCTGTTGGCACCGGATATCTGCTGGTAAAATATGGATTAATATGAGGTCAAACTCCTTACATTTCTGAGCACTTGAACCATAATTACCTTTGCTGTAATATTATCTATGTATAAATAATCTCTTATTTATTTATTAATAAGTTAACTTTCGCAAATGTGTACTATTTACAAATGTAAGTGTGAATGTAAGTGTATGTGTTGTTTACCTGTGTGATTGCTTTATTAACCCTGTATGACATAGCGTACTAATCACAATCGCACAATGAACTAATATTTAATCAATGTAGACGACTTCATCCAATTATTCGACTTCGACAATCGGTATCGATATTTCTTGGGACAAGTCTAATATCTATGTAATCAAATTGATTATGAATAACTTGCATCAGTTTCTCCTACAGTGGGCATCTAGGTTCCAATATCTGTATAAATAAACTTTATTATTATTCATCACAGCTGTTGCATCTGAGACAATGGGTTTTGGAATTCTCAGGACAGGAATGGCAGAATCTATTTCTTAAGCAGGTGGAATTAAGTCATACGTCCCAACAGGATGAACTTGGTGGGAAATGCACAAGGCACACTGCACCTCTGGCCACACAGACTTTATAGGTCTGCAGCTTATGTACATTTTTCCTTTGAATAAATCCACAGGTAATTTGAAGTTGCTAGAACTTTGTTATAAAGACATTTACAACATTAACATGCTTTGCGTGCACAGTATGAGAATGGGACACAATTTAATGAAGGTCTCTATGAGGAAATTTTTCAGACATTGGACCTGAATAAATTAAGGCTTGTAAGTGCCTTCCTGGCCACAAATAGGCTCTGTTAACACCTGTAGTTTGAATGAATCTCAAGATCTGTGCCTTGTAGACTACAGGTGTATTTTAAAACCCCTCCCTGCTGTACTACACAGGATGCAGCATGTACGTTCATACCTGTCAGTGCCTGCTGCAGGCTCTATAAAGTGTTACAAAAAGAATTTAAAAAAAAGCGTAGGGTCCCCTCTAAACACTATTTACCCTTGTGCTGCCAGCAACCTAGCCAGGGCTAGTGGCACTATAGCATGGGATCCCACAGCATGAGGTCCTACTGTCATAATAACAAACCAACCCCAGGCTGTCCAGCACAGTGCAGGTCTGCTCTCTAGGGACACATAGCCTTGTGCTGAAAGCATTAGGGCTCTTCCCATATCACTGGTAGGTGGGTGTAGGGTAATAAAATGGTTAATGTCAGTGTAAACAGGATTTTAGTTTGTGAAACTACAATTCCCAGCCAGCCCAGGCTGCCATTAACAGTCTGGACATGCTGGCTTTTGCATAACTACAAGCACCAGCATACCCATGGCAGCCAGTGCATGCTGGTATTTGGAGAACCACATATGCCAGCATGTCCTGACACCCAGGGCCCACTGAGCTATATATGTTCCACAAACTAAAATTTAAATAAAACACAACCCTCATTAAAAACCACATTAGTTTATTAAAAATAAAAAGCCCTAACTAAAATGTAAATAATATTTTTATTATTAAAAATAATAATTCCCCGTATACTTACCATCTGATGTCTTCAGCTGTAAGTGATCCAATCTTGCAAGCTTTTAACCCTGATTGCTTGAAAGCATAAAAAAAACCCATAATATTTTGAGGTCCTATAGTCATCCATAAAAAGCCCAAAATATATTCTAAAGGTTGTTGAAAATAATCTTCTTTCTTGAAGTCAAAATAATCCTCAGGATACTGCTTGGCAAAACAATAAACCATTAAACAGCACAACGCTAAACTATGATCTTCTATGAAAGATCAACTGCCGCAGAACAAAATATTAACAGATGCGAGGTTTTTATAAGCCTGAGGGCTTTCCCACGCGGTCATTGGAATCCCTGTACAGTATAAATAGACCTCATGTCTGTTTATATTTCAGTCTGCAATGGATGATCTTCCATAGAAGACTATAGTGCGTTCATCTAAAATGATTTTTTGATGTTGCTAAGCGTATCCTGCTGGGATTATGGGGCCATTGTGACTGAAGAACATTACATTTTTTCAAGCTCTTGTGGAATATTTTGGATCTTTGTAACTGAATAAAGAAGATTGTTTATTTGGATAATTGGAATAATATGGGGTCTTTGTGACTGAAGAAAGGAAGAAGCTTTACATGGACATTTGAAATACAATTTTTTGGGGTGTGGGGGATTAATTTTTTTGGACTACTCCTAGACCTGGAATGTTGTTGTTTTTTGGACAGCCACAGGACCTTTCGAATATTTTGATTTGGTTTTGGTTATAGTTTCAAACCATGGTTTAAAATTGGAGTAAAAGCTTACAAAATTTTATTCCATACATATGAAGACATCAGATGGTAAGTGTATGAGATTTTATTATTTTTTTATAAATATATGTGGTTTAAAAGATGGTTGTGTGGTTTATTTAACAGGTTTTATTATTTTTATGAAAGTAATGTGGGTAAAAATAGGGTGTTGTGGTTTATTTCAATTTTACTTTGTAGGACTACACGTCACAGTAAGCCCTGGTTGTCAGGGCATGCTGGCACTTTTGATTATCCAAGTGCCAGCAGGCCCTGGCTGTCATAGGTATGCTGGTGCTTGTAGTTCTACAAGCACCAGGATGCCCAGACTGTTAATGGCAGCCTGAGTTGGCAGGGACTTATAGTTCCACAAACTAAAATGCAATTTTTCTCTCTTAATTTATATTTCTACACTTTATTACCATACACAAACTGCCATAGGGGTGTAGGAGAAGCCCTAGTGCTTTCATCATTGGGCTGGTTATTTCTATAAGGGGCGTCCCATACATTTTTTTTGTGGACCCCATTTCCTAGGGAATCTTACCCCGTGCTGAACAGCCTTGGATTGGTTGTCATTATGCTGGGGGACCCCTGCCACGTGGTCCCCTGCTATAGTGCCACCAACCCCGGCTTGTTGGTCTAGAGCTGGTTTCTGTGAAATCAACGGGACCCCATGGCCCCCTCCTCCCATTTCATGGAACCCAGCATTAGGCTGGCAGCACTAGGGTTAATATTGTTTAGAGGGGTACCCTATGCTTTTTATAAAAAAAAAAAAATCTATTTGTAACACTTTATAGAGCTGGCCGGTCAGGCGGCTGTAATGCTGTCCATTCTGGCGGTGACAGAAGACATACCTGCAGCACCTATGTACTATGTTAATGAATTCAGGTGTACGCAACAGCTAAATATGTGTGTCAAATTTACGTGCCCTAATGATTCAGGTCCTAGATCTATAAGACTTCCTTAGCAGGTAAGTATGGTTTTTACAGAGATAAAGTATTTTTCCTTACAGCTGTGAGCCGCAAAAGAAGTAGAGGCTGAGCACAAACACAGCACAATTTTATTTATTCTGTTTGCTAAAGTTCCAGGATTTAATTTTATTCTGTCTGTATTGCAAACTGCCCACCTTCAGTTCACTTTTTCTGTATACTGTTACAATATTTACAATTCTAGTTTCTTAGTAATTGTTATTTCATAATTTCCAGTTTTAAAATGTTTTCTCTGTTTACCTAGAAAAATGTAAGCGTAACACTTGGATGTTGATTATATGTTAAAAAAGAAAGGATTTTTTTTTCTAGTCACTCTCCAGTCTTCTCTAGATTGACTACTGAATTAATATCTACATTTTTTTTTAGGAAGATAAAAAAGGTAAATGTTTTGGAGGCATGAACACCTGGCTATTGGGTGAGGACAACAAACTCTTGTTTCCTCCTTATCTATGTTAATACATTAAACTGTAGACTGTAGATCAGTGAATTGTCCCTTTTTTGAGCCTCAATTGTAATAATAAGAGAAGATTGAATGTCATTAGTTTAAAACTTGGCCTCTAAAAGTTTAAATGTAAATGCTGACCAGAGTTCCAGAAAACGTGATTAGTACTCTTTAATGTTCCCAAAAGCAAGTCAAGCATTATTTTATAGATTTGTATCAGGTACAGACTGAAATAAAATAAAGCAGTAAAAGAGAAATATAAATAAATTCATGTATAAATTTAATGGACATTGTATAAAGGGAAAACTATTAACCTTTGGAACATTAACCCTGTGAAGCTGAACATTAAATTTTGCAAACTCCTGGAATTCTCATTAACATGCAAAATGCTGGTCGGTTTGCCATTCAAAGCAATACAAAAATGTCTGACATTGCAAAGCAGACCAATTTCTAAAGTAAATATTGGGCAAGAACAATGCTGACTGTAATCCACTACATGCTAATTCCAGCAAATATTGATATACATCCACTTTCCCATCTTAAATGAAAGATTTTCATACAAAACCATTTTCTGTGTTTGCTGATGCACTAAAACATTACAAATTGCTTAAGCTTATACCCAGTGGAAAAGCTGAAAATAACTGGGTCACTCTCTTGCATATTATTCTTCATAATTATTTTTTTTAATGTTCAAACTGTAATAAGAATGCATTTTGTTCCAATACAAAAAGTACCTAATGTTTATGATATTAGACATATTAATTATTTGTACCTCTTTGGCTAAGGAACTCTTGCAAAAAAAAATGTATAAGTTGTTAATGAACTCATTTGTCTAATTGCTTTATTAACATGGTAAAGGTTGTGCTTCCATCAATATTATATACAGTGTTTAGAGGAGTGATCCTGCAATGTCACAGGGTCTTAAGCACATAGATATACAGTATTGTTGAAAAAGACAAACATTCATCAAGTTCAACACTATTATTTTTATAAATTACTTATATTGCACCACCATATTAAGCAGTGCTAAATAATCTTTTACATCAGTCCCTTCCCCATAGGAACTTACAGTATAAATTCTCTACCACAGAAATGCTAGGGTGAATTTCTTTTTGGCCACCAATAAACCTACCAGTATGCTTTAGGACTGCAGGGGAAGCACCTGGACGAAACCAGGCAAACCCAGGGAAAATATACAAATTCCACACAGATAAGACTCTAGGACCTGATTCATTAAGGATCTTAAATGAAGAGGTATCTTATTTCAGTCTCCTGGACAAAACCATGTTACAATGCAAGGGGTGCAAACTAGTTTTCTGTTTTGCACATAAGTTAAATACTGACTGTTTTTTCATGTAGCACACAAATACTTGATAGCTTATTTGTACACTGAAATTTAAAGTTGATATTTGTGTGAAAATATAAATGTTGATAATACAACAAGATCCATGCCATTAGTGCTAGTTTGTTATGCAATAAAAACGCAACTTATAAAGTGCACAGATGTAAAGTGACAACAACAAATACATATAATAATATAACAACCTAAAAGTTATTATATGAGACAATCAGGTGCAGATGATTAACTAGTTCAGCTAGTTAACACCTAGTAGTGGGAGAAGGCAGATTAGCAGGTACTGCAGGGTAAATATAGACAATAGAGTCCAATATAGTCCCAGAGGCAGGAGCTGTCGAGATGAATCAGCATCCTGAGGTAATGCTGCAGAAGACGTAGGGCAGATCCTGACATTATCACCCTTACAGGAGCGGATTCCAGACACTTCATAAAAAGTTCACAAGACACAATTGAGCCCTTCTGCAATGGAGTGCAGATAAGACCCAATTCTTTGAGAGCCCAAGTGTCAGTGGCCGTCCCTGCACCTTTACTTGGTGCCAGGGATGGACGCCTGATTGTCCTGCCCAGCAGATCCCATTGCCTAGCAATGGGACGGATGGCATACTTTCGTCCGCCGGGCGCATACACAGTTGCTCGCGTCGCCGTTGCTAGGCAAAGGGACGTCGCTATTCGCTCAGCTAATCACTTGCTATTTCCTGTCCACCAATGTGAGAGATGCGTTGCCTCTATATTAGGAAGACTCTGACACCATTAAGGTGCCAGAGTATCAAGCTCCATGCTGCTTCTGCTCCAGTGTTCCATTGTGCTTCCCAGCACCCTGATTGATTTCCTCGTTTCCGACTTGGCTTGTCCTGACTCCCCCTATGGATCTTCCATTGGCGTTATCTCTCTCCTGGTATTGACTCTGGACCGTCTGACCACGTCTCCGTCTATTTCCATTGTACTTCGCTACCCGCACGGTCTGACTTCGGGTTGTTTAACTGCGCTTCTGTCTGACCCTTTGTACCTTGCTACCAGCAGCCTGTTCTCGGATTGCTTGAGTACGCCACTTCACTGGTGGCTAACTAGGAGGGCCGCACCTGCATACTCCTGCAGCAATCTCCAAACGTCCTTGCGGGGGTGCCCTGGTGAAGACCCGGGGTACGTTTAGACTCTGCGCCTCTTTGTTAGCAACGCTAATACCAGTAAGTAGCCTCGGTTACCCGGTATTGTGACAGTATACTCTGGCCACGTCCACTGAAGGCACTCGTGAACCATCGGCTCGCGATCTGATACTCCACCTTGCCCACTGCGTGGAGAAGCAGGACTCTGAACAGGTCCACCTACTTCAATGTTTTCAGGGAGTAGTCTCTTGGCTGGATACCCTGCAAGCATCTCTAACCACTTCTCGAGCGGCTATTGTTACTACCACAGATTCAACACAGTCCGTTTCCACATCTCCCACGACATCTGCTACCGATTTATGGATTCCGCCAGAAAAATTTGATGGGGATCCTAAGAACTGTTGCGGATTTCTAAATCAATGTTCAATACAGTTTGAGATCAATTCTGCCTTTTTTCCATCCGTACGTACTAAAGTGGAGTTTATTATCTCCCTACTTTCCGGACAAGCATTAGTCTGGGCCTTCCCCCTATGGGACCGGGATTATCCTTTGTTACGAAATTCTTCCTACTTTATTGATGCCTTTCACAAGGTCTTCAATAAGCCTGGGCTCAACAACAGCCTCCAGTCTATTAAACTTACGCCAAGGTTTTTAGACTGTGAGTCAGTATGCAGTTTTGTTTCACATCTTTGCTTTAGAATTAAAGTGGAATAATGAGGCGCTTGTGGCTACCTTCTGGCATGGTCTGGCTGACTGCATCAAAGATGAGCTGGTCTCTTGTGAATTACCCGCCGACCTTGATGCATTAATTTCCCTCTGCAATCGGGTGGATATGAATTTTTGGAAACGCACCCAGGAGAGAGCTACCACAAGGCGTTTTTCTCCAAGAATGGCTCCTTACTTCCAGAATCCGTCTGTACCTCCTGAGAAACCCATGCAAATTGAACGCTCTCATCTGTCTTTTGAAGAACGAAAGAGACAAATCAAGCAACATCTTTGTCTGTATTGTGGGGAGTCTGGTCATTTATTCTCTAAATGTTCCAAGAGACCGTGAAACGCATCTTCCTAGATGGTCTCAGGGAGGCCGATCTAGGAGTCAGATTTATCACTCCCTACACCTCCAACACACCTGACTTTTCTAAGACTATCACTTTGGAGTCTGCTTTTGGGCCTTTCTTGACGCATGCTTTTGTGGATTCTGGCTCTGCCGGTAAATTCATCTCTGCCAATCTGGCATTGCAAGACCATATTTCCACCTGGGCTCTCCCTCAGTCATTATTTCTCTCTGCAGTGGATGACAATTGCATCTCCAATGGTACAATCTCCCAGGTTACGGTAACTTTCCGTTTGACCGTTGGAGTCCTGCCTTCCAAATGGATTGAATTCCTGGCCCTTCCAGAATCTGTAAACTCGGTTATCTTGGGTCTACCCTGGCTCAGAGTTCATGCACTTCAATTTGATTGGGGCCTAGCACAGATCACGTCTTGGGGTCCTCAGTACCACAAGGGTAGCTTATCCTCTGTGAAAACTCTGTCCACGGTTCTTCCTTGTCATATGCTCTCTTCCCAGTTGTACCTCCCTGTCCTTATGCTGCCTTTCAGGAGGTTCTCTGTAAAGTCGCCTCTGAGGTTCTACCTCCTCATAGGAATTGGGACTCTTGTATTGAGCTCATTCCGGACCGACCTATTCCTAAAGGCCAGATTTATCCACTCTCCCTTCCTGAGAATCAAGTCATCATGTCCCAATATATTTCGGGGAACTTGCAACGCGAATTAATCAGGAAGTCGTCTTCAACAGCTGGCGCCGGATTCTTCTTTGTAAAATAGAAAGATGGATCTCTCCGGTTTTGCATTGATTTCCGCCAATTAAATATGTTTACCATCAGGAATAGCTACCCCCTTCTCCTTATTACGAACTTTTTGACCGGATCAGTGGCGCCTTCATGGGGCATATAAATTTGATCCGTATTAAGGAGGGTGATGAATGGAAAGTTACCTTTTGCACTCGTGAGGGTCACTTTGAGTACCTAGTTATGCCTTTTGGGCTTTGTAACACCCCGGTGGTGTTCCAATCGTTTATGAATGAGATCATCCAAGACCTGCTCTTCAAATTTGTGGCTATTTATTTGGATTATATTCTAATTTTCTCACGTGATCTCTCTTCCCATCGGTCTCATGTAATGGAAGTTCTCTCTCGTTTCCGGAAAAATCAATTATTCTGTAAATTGGAGAAATGCGTTTTTGAGGTTACTCAGATTCCTTTTTTCTGGAGCAGACTGGAGGGACAAGGCAATCTCTGGAGCAGACTGAAGAGACAGGGCCCTCTCTGGAGCAGACGGTAAGAGCGGCGCCCCCCTCTGGAGCGGACAGTAAAGGTCAAAGCCCCTTTGGAGTGGATGGTATGGGCAGCGCACCCTGTGAAGCAGACTTGGGGGCAGCGCTCCCTCTGGAGTGGAAGGTAGTGGCAGCGCCCTCTCTGAAGAAAACTGTAGGGGAAGCACCCCTTCTGGAGCTGGCAAAGTCTCTGGAGTGGTGCCATAGGCTGGGAGCCTGAAACTTGAGACAAAGGCTACCGGCATGGAACTGGAGACAGAGGTTGCCACCTCAGAACTGGTGGCAAAGACTGGCACCTCAGTGCAGATGACAGATGCTGGTACCTCAGAACAGATGATATATCTATAATATAAATGTCTAGTGGCATGTGTTAGTCTGTGTGTGTGTGTGTGGAAAAAATAAAACCAAGCTGCAGCGCCACCTGCTGGGCGGAGTTATACACTGACCTACTAAATTCTTAGTGTGTGTGGGAAAAAAAATTCAGAAAGGGCTGAAATTTGGTATACTAAGATGTTTTTAATTTGTTAATTTAATTTGTTAATTGTTAAAAGTGTTTATAAAGATTTTAAAAAAAATATATATATTTCTTGAAGGAGAAGTGACAGTTGGGAGTGGTTGGTGGTTGCCGGGGGTGACAGTGGGGAGTGGTTGGTGGTTGCCGGGGGTGACAGAGCGAGAGGAGTGTGATACTCAGGACCGCTGAGAGAGATCCCTGTGTCTGGATAGACATCTGGATAGATGTGGCGATGAAAATGAAGGATGAGGTGATGGAGAAGAATGATGAGGTGGTGACATGTGGACAAAACCACGTTAAAGAAGGGCGCTTACGTCGGGAAGTAACGCTCTTCCCCTGAGGAGGCCTGGGCTATGGCCCAAATGCATGACAAGAACCTTTTTAGACCTTAAGTAGCTTGATTTGACTAGAATGCATGAGTATCATGCACGGGTTAACTTGTATATATATATATATATATATTTTTATATATATATATATATATATATATATATATATATATATATATATATCTCCTATGATTAAACCACACTCAAGCATCAAAAAGAAAACTTCATACAGGTATACAGTTAATGATGCTCATAGTGGTACTGTTCAACATTTTCCAATGATGAAGGTTTTTCCACTATATTGCAGAATACTGACACTGCAGCTCAGTGTGGAGGCCCTATAGACAGGAGTGGTACTTATGTATCTGTCCAGGGGGGAAGATGTATGTCAACCTTGTGTACTGGATCAGTACCCACCTGTTGATACAAAGTTCTGTGGATTGGTCCTTCAGTTCTCTCTATACCACAGGAACTGAAAATGGCATGTAACAAAATTTAGCATTCAGACACTTTTTAAGCAAAGTCAACACAAAGCACAACAGATATGAGGGGCCCAAGATTTTTCCTGATCTTCAAGTTTACACCCAAAGCAGAGCTTATATGATTTGCTTACAAAAGGAGTAATGTTTCTGCTTTGTGACTTGAAGTTAATTCACTACACACATAACAAAAATTGTTTGGATGATTTATACAACTACAAAGCATTTTGGGAAAGTATGCACACCATATAGCAAATGTATCTACTTTATTTTCTGCTTTACATAAAACATGACTAATACATGGCTAATACATTTAACATGATTGTTTGCTCATTATAAAAATAATGAAACAAATCTAAATTTTAAAAAAATTAAAAAGAACACTTATACATAAGGTTGTTTTGAGCAAAATGTATAATTTTAACAAAACAATTATGTTGATTTTAAAAATCTGCTGCACTTAATTCAGATCAGCAAACGATGTCACACCAGCCAGGTGGTTTTGGTTTTAGTAGCTGCTGCTAGTTTTATTCACCAGCAGTAAAGCAAAGTAAAACATAAACAGAAGACCTTGCCTGTCCAGCACTAACTCAACTCTGGATCCCCCGCTCTGAAGTGAGGGACCTAGTGTCCCGTGTCCGCATTCAAAACAACAGTACTCACTGACTATAAGGTGAAGTTTCTCTCAACAACCATCCACCTGCTCGCTAGACTGTGAGAGACTGAATGAACTGGTTTGTAGCTTATTACCAGCACCACGCAGTTGCAACTCTTAATGATCCAGCACTGACACATGTAATTTAGAATACCCGGAAATGGGCCTTATGTGTGCAGCCACAACATTCTCTTTCCATACATAACCCATAGGGAACCTTACCAGTTTTTCTTACAATTAAAGACAATCTCTGGGAAGCTTTTTGCATCCACAATCTCCCTGGGGGTTATATATGTATATATGTAGATATATATATAATTTAAATTGTTAATATTATTATTGCCACAATGCTCCGCAGCGCTGTACAGTAGGGAAACAGTACATACATAAAGTAGGGTCATACAGGGTAGACAAAATAAATGCACACATGAAAACAAAGGGTTTGAAGGACCCTGCTCATTAGAGAGCTTACATTTCAAGTGGAAGAGGGCACAGCTGAAACAAGAGGAGCAAATGTGGTTCAGAGTGGAGATTGGGACAGTTGTGAGGGGGCATTAGTGTGAATAATGTTATCTGGGATATGGTCACCTCTAAAAAAAAAATATGGGTTTTCAAAGAAATCCTAAAGATTTTAAGGTTGTGGAAAAGTCTGATTGAACATGCTAGGGAATTTCATAAGGAGAAGCAGCATTGGAGAAGTCTGTAGGTGGGAATGAGAGGTGGTTACAAGACAAGGGGCAGGTCAGAAGTAGATCTAAGAGGGTGGGAGGGAGAGTATTTTTATATGATATTTGAGATGTATGCAGGGGTATTATTGTTGAGGGCTTTGTAGGTAAGGGTGATTAATTTGAATTTGATTCTGGAGGACACAGGGAGCCAGTATAGGGATTTGCAAAGTGGTGCAGCAGATGTGGAGCAGTGAAAGAGTAAGACCAGTCTTGTAGCAGAATTTAGAATGGATTGAAGTGTGGATATATGGGTGCCAGGCATTCTAGATAGCAGGAGGTTGCAATAGTCAAGATGGCAGATGCTGAGAGAATGGATAAGAGTTTTGGTAGCATGTTGAGTAAGAAAAGGGCGTATTCTGGCAATGTTTTTAAGGTGGAGTCAACAAGACTGGTGGAGTCAAATGTAACCCCAAGGCAGCGAGCTTGGGAGACTAAGGAACTTGTGGTGTTATTGACAGTGAGGGAGATTTTAGGGCAGGTGGTGACTCTGGCAGGAGGAAAGATAATAAGCTCTGTATTTGAACTTGTTGAACTTTAGTTAGCTTTGGGACATCCATGTGGAGATAGCAGAAAGACCATTGGGTACACATGATAGTACAGAAGGAGAGAGGTCAGGGGACGATATATAGATTTAGGTGTCATCAGCGTAATGGTGGTATAAGAGGCTGAATGAGCAATTTAGTGCCCCAAGAAAAGAGGTGTACAATGAAAAGAATAAAGGGTCAAGAGCAGAGCCTTGTGGGACCCCAACAGATAGTGGGAGGGGAGATGTGCTAGAAACACTAAAGACATGGTCTGATAGGTAGGAAGAGAACCAGGAAAGAATTGTGCTACGAAAGCCAATGGAGTGAAAGGTATGTAGGAGAATAGGGTAGTCAACAGTGTCAATATCAACAGTGAGGTCCAGGAGAAAGAGTATGGAAAAATGACCCTTAGACTTCGCAGTAAGTAGATCCCTGATCAGTTTTGTGATAGCAGTTTTAGTGGAATGTTGGGGGTGGAAGCCTGATTGCAGAGAGTCAAGAATGAAATGTAGACTTTTCGCTCAAATAATTTGGGGGTAAAGGGGAGCACAGAAATAAAGCAGTTGGTGGAAAGAGAGAGGCAGGCTCTACAGATGTTTTCTTTAGAACTACTGAGATGAGCGCATGTTTAAAGGAGGATGGAAGTGTACCAGTGGAGAGACAGGTTGAGTTAGAGGTGGGCATGCAGTTTAGGAGAAGTAACGGAAAAGTTGGAAGGGAATATAGTCAAGGGGACAGTCTGTAAGTGCAGAGACTTCGTCTTCAGTTACTGGCAAGAATGAATTAAGGGTGGATTGGGGAGTATAGGTAAAGGTGGGTAGAGTGGGTGAAGTGGAATTTGTCATGAGGAAATATATTGTCGAATGGTGTCAGTTTTGTTTTTGAAATAGTTGCCAAAATGAAGGGCTGTGAAGGAGGAAG
Source organism: Mixophyes fleayi (assembly GCF_038048845.1). Lineage (NCBI taxonomy): Eukaryota > Metazoa > Chordata > Amphibia > Anura > Limnodynastidae > Mixophyes > Mixophyes fleayi. The sequence goes on from NC_134402.1 coordinate 118,741,670, forward strand.
GGGGAGGAGGTACAGGTGGGCAGAGAAGTAAGTTCAAGGTGGCAAAGACGCAACATTGGTTAGAAGATTGGTTGGATATTAGAGATTTGAAAAATGTTTGTTTGACAATTTAAAGGGCAGTGCTGTAAGATGAAAGTATGAATTCATAATGGAGGAAAATTGGGATAGGAATAAGATTTCCTCCAGTGGTGTTCTGCAGTGCGGGAGCACTTTTTCAGGTAGCGGGTCTGTTTGATGTGCCATGGTTGGGGTTTGGATTGTTGGAGACTATATGTAGTAGCTGGAAATGCATTGTCTAGGGCTGAAGTGAATGCTTTGTTGCAGAAAGAGACAGCCTGATTAGGACAGGACAATGCAGTCATTGGAGAAAATAGTTGTTTTAGTGAAAATGAGACGTGAACAGTACTTAGAATTCACTGTGTACGTGTGGATTTGGGTGCGGGTCGAGGGCAGAAGGTAACGTGAGGCTGAAGAAAAGCAGGTTGTGGTCTAAGAGTGGGAATACTATATTGGAGAAACTAGAGATGGAGCAGTAGCGGGAGAAGATAAGGTGAAGGGAGTGCCTATCACAGTGGGTGGGAGATGAGATCCATTGGGAGAGACCAAATGAGGAAGTAAGTGAAAGAAGTTTAGTGGCAGAAGAGACAGTGGGATTATCAATGGAAATCTTGAAATCGCTTATTATCAGATAAAGAAGGACAAAGGATAGAAAATAAATGAGCCTGGCCGTAAAGTTGTCAAGGAATTGGGGAACTGGACCTGGGGTCGATAAATTACAGCAGCAAAAAAGTGGAGATGATAAAGTAGACGGATAGTGTGGAATTAAAAGGAAGAGAATAAGAGGTAGTGTTCAAAGGGTATGACTTGGAAGGTGCTGCTTGGATAAGGTAGAATGCCTACTTCCCCGTCTTGTCTTTTTTCCGGGTCAGGGAGTGTGGCTAAGGGAGAGTCCTCCATAGAAGAGAGCTGCAGGGGATGTAGTATCAGAGGAGGTGAGCCAAGTTTCTGTAATGGCAAGGAGGTTGGGGGATTTAGAAGTGAATAGATCATAGTTGGATGTAAGTTTGTAAGATCTGGCCTTCCATAGTGCCCTGGAGAAGGGAAGAGAGGGTAGTGGAGATAAATGGATAAGGTTGGCAGAATTGGAAATATGGGATGGATGTAAAGCTTTCGGGTGGAGCGAGGAGTGTGAGCAGATAATGGGGATTGTACAGGGCCAGGTTTAAATGCAATATCACCAGCAGCCATGAGAAGGAGCAGGTTAAGAAATAAGACATGCAAGGAGGATTTGTGGGTGTGTGATTTATTTATATTTATATAGGCTGGTGAGTGTGGTGTGTGCAAGAGACAAAACAGTTCATGTGCACAGACTAGCATAACAGAAATAAGTGAAAGGGCAATTATAATCGGGGAGGAAGGAATAGGATGATGGAGAAAGCAGAGGAGTTTGGAGACAAGTATGATGATGGTAAATAGGATAGACTGTAATTTGAGTAGGTGCATGATTGAGAGATGGGAATAAATGTGTATTAGCTGGTAGGTAAAGAGAGAGTGGAAACAAACAATTGATCCAAATTGTGTGGGACAATGGAAGAGGTGAAGAATACATTACCACCATATATATATATATATATATATATATATATATATATATATATATATAATATAAATGTCTAGTGGCATGTGTTTGTCTGTCTGTCTGTGTGTGTGTGTGGAAAAAATAAAACCAAGCTGCAACGCCACCTGCTGGGCGGAGTTATACACTGACCTACTAAATTCTTAGTGTGTGTGGAAAAAAAAATTCAGAAAGGGCTGAAATTTGGTATACTAAGATGTTTTTAATTTGTTAATTTAATTTGTTAGTTGTTAAAAGTGTTTATAAAGATTTTAAAAAAATATATATATATTTCTTGAAGGAGAAGTGACAGTTGGGAGTGGTTGGTGGTTGCCGGGGGTGACAGCGGGGAGTGGTTGGTGGTTGCCGGGGGTGACAGAGTGAGAGGAGTGTGATACTCAGGACCGCTGAGAGAGATCCCTGTGTCTGGATAGACATCTGGATAGATGTGGCGATGAAAATGAAGGATGAGGTGATGGAGAAGAATGATGAGGTGGTGACATGTGGACAAAACCACGTTAAAAAAGGGCGCTCACGTCGGGAAGTAACGCTCTTCCCCTGAGGAGGCCTGGGCTATGGCCCAAATGCATGACAAGAACCTTTTTAACACCTTAAGTAGCTTGATTTGACTAGAATGCATGAGTATCATGCACGGGTTAACTTGTGTGTGTGTATATATATATATATATATATATATATATATATATATATATATATATATATATATATGACTGTAGCACAGGAAAAATAACAGTGCATACAAGTAGATAAAACAACATAGGATATTTACATATTGCACATCAGTAAGTAGATGAGACTTTATTGAGAGTATATATTTGTACATGTGTTCACAACTCATGTTGTTTAAACTTGGATACAGGAACAAAGAGATGACATATAGAGCATGTTTTACCATTAATTCCCTATGAAAACAGCACTGTACTTCTTTGTGCTTATGTTGTATGTTTACACAACAGAGCACATAGGATACAACATTATAGATTTAAATATGCATGCCCACAAAGGTGGCACTTGTGGAGGAACTATCGGCAGAAGTGTTGGATAGACGGTTGCAAGTGTGTACACATTTACAAATTTGTCCAACATCGTACCATCGTTAATCATGATTTTTACAAAGTTTAAAAAACAAATCAATCAATGCGATTTGTTTTGGTGCAATAAAACATGATCGTGGGAGTATACACACTCTTACAATATCAGACCAAATGGTTGTTTATCGTGTGATCTGCACTATAAGTGCATTGGTGTATACCTAGCTTTACTCTGGGAAGGTAAACAGCCACTAGTGGTAAACTATGAGCATATTGTAAAATCAATCAAGCAATGAGAAACATAATCAAGCTGTGTCTACCAAACAGATAAATTGCCTAGGAAACACAGTGAAGAAAATTATTACTATGCTAGTTAAAATATCTCATTGGTTGCCTGCTTCAATCAATCCGGAATATAGTACAATGCAGATCCTGGAACACGTGCAGCTAACAGCATTGTGGTTAGTGTGTGTTTGTGTGCATGTGTTAATCACTAAAATGTACATTGGTTTGTAAAAAAATATACTTGTAGTTTAATTTTTTTCCTAGATTTTATACTCATACTTTAATACTGTCTTACACTGTGTGAATAAGCATCACTATCTGACTTAACTGTACTTTTACGTTACAGTAAAACAGTTTGATCATTCCTTCCTTACTGCATGCATCTAGTACATATCAATCATATTTTTTAAAAATGTTCTCCTCTGAAAATGCAGCCAGTGAACAATCCTATGACATTAGTAACTTGAAGACATCTGGGAAACATAACATTTAGTCCGTCTGATTCTTACATACCTTATGTTTACATATATTTGTAGCAATAATCTTAAATGATACTTTATAAAGTATATATTAGTTTCAAGCGTCATGTACCTCACAGTTTTGTGATTTAAATGCTTATATTTTATGATATGATATAAATGCTTATAGTATATAAATGAAACCATCACAAAATTCTATGCATTTTATAGAAACTGTGACCTTGTGCTGTATATGGTAAAAGACTGTAAAATATCCAACATATTATGCTGTTAATTTGCTGCATGTAGAATTACTTGTGCAATTGCTTCTAAAATGTTGCTGATTATTTAAACTATGGGTCCCTGAAGTTTTTAAAATTACCACTTTATTACTTTTATGCAGTTTGATGAGCTGAGAGAGAGGAAGATTAAACTTGTTTTTTTGTTTGCACTATTGCACGTTGTAAGTACTCCACTGAAACCTTACTGCATTGTCAAGATTTAATAAAATGTGGAAGGTAAAAAAATAGTTAGCCCCTGCATGCAGTATAACATTTTTGACCTAATACTTTAGGAAGAAGTTTACAGAATTTTACGTGCATAACAATTGTATCTTTACTTTTATAATCATTCCCTCTTTATTTGTTACAGGCTGGTGTTTATTTCCAGCCATTCTATGTCCAGGGCAGAGGCATAAGAGACTAAAGACACAGGAGACTTCCTAAGTTCCCAGTGTTTGCAGAAAATGGCATTATTGCAATAACTATGTACTTTTATCGACCATGAATTTGATCTATAGTGAAATACTCTGATAGTCTCCTAGTGCCTATCCCTTCTCTTTGACACCTTTAAAGTGTTAGCCTGACATTGCTGGACCCAACTGTCAATGACATTCTTAGGATCCGTTGGTGCGCTGTGTTAGATCACATCTTTGTGTTTATTGCAAACCAAGCATATACAGAGAATGCTGATTCAGATGTATTTCTAAAGGAATATATGTGGCAAAGAGATTGCAGGTGAAGGGTTTGTAATAAATAACAAACTTATATGTCTTTAAATCATAAGTTGGAATGCTTTTTGGTGACTAATTTCATTAAATTTGCAAACATAAAGTGTAAACAAGGGAGTGTTTAAAATATGTGATATTACTCATCTTAAAAAGTATTTGCTGCCATTAAATTGGTTATCTGAACTGGGTATTTAAATGATTATATGTGCCATGTACAGGGCATTAACTTTACAAGGTTTTTGTGTCCTTGGATCATGTTATCATGTATTTACATATCCTAAGAGCATTTGTAATAGAAGATATAATTAAAAAGTGAAGGATTCTAAGGATCACAGACATACCACTGAAATATAACCTAATATTTCTAAAACTGAAAAGCCAGAGCTTGTGATTAAAAAGACTTCAGCAGGAATTTTTGACAAGATAAAAGTCACATTACATACAGAGAACACAAAGCTTTTAATTGGCTATAATCACTTCTCTCATTCTCATCACTCATCATAAAAGAAATGGGTATATTGTATACTCTTAGCCTCAAAACGTCAGTGCACTTAATATGAATTTAATAATAATCAAAAGTCTCAAATTTTTCTGCTTTTCATTAAATCTTTAAAATTTTATAACAGTGTATGAAATAATAAAATACATACACATCAGAACCTATTTTAACTCAAGCTTAAACTTAGCTATGTGGTGAAGAACAGAGTCAAAATTAAACCTTTGTTTATTCTCCAAAAAAGCAATACAAGGTGGAGACGTTACATAGTGCAATAAACTAATTTTATTCAAACTTGATGTGATAGACAAAACAAAAAGATCCTATGAAATGACAAAAAGAGACAGGTTCAGGCACAAAATAAACTGCTGTGATCACCATGAACAGCCTGAAAAAGTTCACAAAGCACTCCATGTAGAAAAGTATGAATAAATCAGAACTTGCACCAAGCCACATCGGAGATGCTCACGCATAAATGGACTTCTTCAGCATGCTTGGTAATCATTATTTCTGGGAATTTTAAAATGGAAGCCAGTCAGAACACCGGAATTCTGATTCCAATAGACAAGCATCATAGAGCATGGATCACACCAAAATTTACATTTAAAACAACAAGGGGTAGAGTTATTTAGATATCTAAAAAAGAGAAGTGGAGATGATGCCCATAGCAACCACACCTAACCTTGTACATTATCCAAATGTAACTCAGTTTATCCTACTGATCAAGCGGTAGACAGTAACTGTGTATGTGTGGGGACAATTGAACAAATGAGAAGGGGAGAGGGAATCCTACTACATTAGTGGCCAGAGAATGGTTACTTTGTAACTTCTTTTAGACATGAGACAGCGAAATTCAGTTAAAAAAGCTAAGAAAGAATATTAGATCCTTATTAAGGGAAAAGCCCCCTCAGAATGATAAATTATAACAAGACCAGTACTGATTAATTGATATGATAATAATCACAAATGAATGTGAACATAAATAAGAGAATCTAGGTTAGGAAAATTAATAACCTCAGTATAATAATTAAGACATGAGTCTAAGATTTGGAGTTTTTTGAATTTATTAATTAAAAAGCAAATCAATAAACAACAATAAATGAATCACAATAGAGAGGCTTAGCAGGTGTATACCGCTATTTTAAAGCACTCGTTTTCACATCAACCACACTATTGTTTTTAAATATTTTACTACCTTGGTAACTAAGCAAGAGAATAAAAATTTTAAAGAATTTGTAAAGACTTGATATTTTATTACAGAAAATATCAAAGAGTGCCCCAGGATAAACATTTCCCATCTTTTGTACTCAGAAATGCTACATATTTCTAATGTGTGGATGCAGCATCCGATGAATTGTTGGATTATCAAAATATAGTAAAGTGTAGCAACAATTATAAGTATCAGATTTATGATCAACTGGTGCTGTAGATTAATCTCTGTACTTCACAGCAACCAATGAGATTCTAGCTATAATTTTCTAGAATGAACTAGAAAAATGATAATTAGAATGTGGTTGGCTCTATAAGCAAGGCCTTAGCATAAAATTGTTCATACTTTAACAATTTATTTATTTTCTCCTAAAAAAAAGGTAGTACAGTAGTTCATTAACTTCTTTGTCTGTTGTCTAGTTGGTTTACATCTTTAGATAAGTATATGGTGTTGACTGTACATGATTTTGAACACTGAGTGTTTTATTAATTGAGTTAGTGCTGTGAGTTAGTACCTACTTTTTTGCATCCACATTACTAAGATACCAGACTGGAGAGTAAAGATTTTTGAACTGGTATGTATTAGTGCTCCTGACACTGCCATTTTTTCTTTCAAATTTGAATCACTTCTCTCTCCAATCACCACTCTGTCTTACCCCAATCTGTCTCTCTCTTTGTATAACCTCATTCTCACCTCAGCTCTAGATACAGCTGCCTATGTCATATCAAGAAGGCAAGCCTTCATGTCTGGGAAAGCTTGCAATATATATATATCTATATATATATATATATATATATATATATATATATATATATATATACATATATATGTGTATCCCTCCCTCGTTTTCTCAGGTGCCATTTTAGAACAGACAGCTTGGAGGGAGGATGTTATCGGACAGTGGCATAGTGGATAGCACTTCTGTCTCTCAGTACTGGAGTCATGAGTTCAATTCCTGACCATGGCCTTATCTGTGTGGAGTTTGTATGTTCTTCCTGTGTTTACATGAGTTTCCTTCACGTGCTTAGGTTTCCTCCCACACTCCAAAAACATGTTAGAAGGTTAATTGGCTGCGATCAAAATTGACCCTAGTCTGTGTTTTAGTCAAACCCATTACATAACTTAAACAACGAAAAATTTTAGTGTAATGTACAAGAGATTGAAATGCTACGTACACACTAAATTTAGAACAGTAGGCAACATGCATCATGAAGAGACAGTACAAAATCAAATGTCATTAGATAGACAGAGGTATCAGTTTATATTTAGCAAAGTAGATACCCAATTGTAAAGCGCTACATAAATTGTTGTATATAAATAAATGATGATGCTTACAGATGAAGGTCCGTTTTTTTTATCTCGTGGGAGATCGGCGATTTTTCAGCTAAAATTTAAAGCTGCAATGGCTTGTAAAGGCAAGTTTGCCTTTACAAGCCATCGTCGCTTTAAATTTTAGCTGAAAAATCGCCGATCTCCCACGAGATGAAAAAAACGGACTTTGATACATTTACTACCTAGTGTTAGTTTGTTTCCTTGAACTCTTTAGAGTACTGTCAGAGCCCTTTGGAGATCGTCAGCATACAGCAACCCATAAATGTTTAATGAATCTGCAATGTTTGTGGAGAAATTGGGCACTATGCAGCACAAGACAAAAACATTTGTGTTGTTTATTAAGCCTATGCCACATCCAAAAGGGTGCATAAGTGACACATAGGGCTTCAGCATGAAAATAATAATAATCTGGGTCACCTGCAAGCATAATGTTCAATGCTGCAGGAACCAATGGACTGTAGCCTGTCCTGTTCTAGTCCAGCATATCCTTGCTACCGCACTATCAACTCAGGAGCAGGAAGACTCAATTACTCAGAATGACTTCAAAAGTGGACAGGAAAGTAATACTGGCCTTACTCAATTCAGGAAGTCGATTTGCCCTTGTTTCCAGCACTATGCTGCCATGGACTCCACCAAAAAGACTACCCAAGTTACAGGTTTCATGCATTGATGGAACCACCAAAACCTATGACAGAGCATTGTTGCCAATCATGGACAAATGGTCTCTGTAATAGCTGCCATATTGACAAAACTGCCATATTCCCTCATTTTATGATGGGACTTTCCATTCTCTTAGATATTCCTACGAGACCAAGTGAAGTATGAGGAAACTACCCTAGCGGAATAGCTTTTTTTGTGAATATAAACTAGTAAACCATGAAAAACCCATAAAAAAGTGACAGGAGAAGTGGCTTTTGAACAGTCATGTCTTACTGGAGGATGCCATGGATTAAGTAACACCTCCATGGGCATAAGAAATGCAGTGAACAAACAATTCCAGGTCAGTTTTGGTTTGGTCATTTCAATTGGGGGACAAATTGTTGGTGTGTTGGTGCACCTATGCAAGACTGCAATTTATTTTCTCATGGGCAAGGGGTAATAAAGCCAGGTAAGCTGTTACCTCCTTCAACTTGTTAGGAGAAAACGGAGCAGATATGCTAAATCTTGAAGGAAAGTAAGCTAAGAAGAAACTCATATACTAGCTGTGATTGGAAGTTGAACAACTGGAGGTTCCTATAGGGCCGTATGTGGACATAGGCCAAAGAGACCAGATAGAAAAGATGGTACACGGGATTAGAAATGACTACTCTTATGTTCCAGGATGCACCATATTAATAGGGCATGAAAATCTTACGCCTACTTTTTACTCCACCTAGTGTTTTGGTAAAGCAGAGGAAGAACTGGGTACCAGAGGGCTAGATTGGCAGCCATAAAATAGAAAGTTGATACCCTGCCCTGGAAAGAAAATTTGCTCTCCTTATGGATTCTGCATCCTACAACTTGCATCCACTCAGGGGAGGAAAGTGTGGCAATGTGATAAACTTAACATGTATATTTAGCAGTGAGTTCGGCTGAAATGTGGCTGGGATGAGAACTTACAGAAAGGCAAAACAGAGCACATGTCCTGAGCAGCATTGCCTATGGGTGGTGGGTGGAGTCCAACTCATATTATGGAAGACGTGGGTTTGAAATTAGGATAGACGTGTCAGTTTCTTATTAAAATCAGGGAATATTAGTTCCACATATTGAAATCAACAACATACTTATCAATGAAACACCTTTGTTCTATTTAGTTGTTGTTGCTATGCTTACAACCTATTTGACTGATTAGGGTGTGTGTGCTTGTGCAGATTTTATTTTAATATGTTTCACTGATTTACTTTTTCATTTTTGAGGGCTTCTGAGGAGTTCATTTGGAAAAGAAAGCTGATTTTTTGAGGATTTATCCATCAGACTATTCATGAGTGTAAATAATTAACCTGCATTCTGAAATCAATTTTACTAGTTGTTAATAGATGCGGCTGGCACCAGGCTTCGTTGAGCTAGATGCCTGGTAATGGGATCCAATGTCCTATTACTGTGAGGACTCGGAAGGCATCGCCTCAATAATAGCAGGTTGTTAATGATGGCAACCAGTGTTTTTTTCTTTTCACTGCCAGTGTATGGTCAGTTGCCAGGCAACATCAGCTGTCTAGCTAAATTTCATGCAGATCACTGTTTCTGTTTGAGCTATTGTGTTGTTTATATTCTGAACTGGATTGTCTTCTTTTTTTGACCTGGATTGTTATAGGATTTTGCTGTCTTTTATTGCCCCTGACCTTGGCCAATTTAACGAATTATTTTTAACCTCTGTCTGCGCTGATCTTGGCCTATTATAAGTAGTCAATCCAACCTATGCATTTATCTCTGCTTCCAATGACTTGACCTGTTTAATCTGTGTTAACCTCTAACTGCACTGACCTGGATTGCTTAGTGGATTTTCATTAACCTCTGCCTTCTCTGACCATTACCTGCTTGGTGGATTTACACTAAACTCTGCCTGTTCTGACCTTGTCCTGTTTAATGAATCTGCATTAACCTCTACCTGCCCTGACAATGGACTGTTTAATGGATTTAAATGAACCCATGCCTGCCCTGACAATGGCTTGTTTAACGGATACACCATAAGTAGTATTTTGTTCATAAGCTACTATTACAAGTGTAAGACCTGGGGACAACTGATTACCATGGAATACATCATGCTCTTTAGAAAAGGGGGCTGCTATTGGCAAAGACGTCATGAAGCAGTTTTAGCAGTTTATAATCACTTTCAATATTGCCATTTATCCTCAGTTGTTTGAGCTAAATTATCTTCTCACTCCAAAACTACTTAAACCATTAGTGTTAGCTAAAATTCTTTATTTTATTTTATAGAAATTCAGTCATTTAAATAACTTTTCTCTTACATGTCAACATGTTCCTTTTTGGGTTTTTTTTTGGATATTTTTAACCTCTTTTGTCTTTTTCATATTTATAGATAATATGTTCAGGAAATCTATATGTTTAATACATATAGGGCTAGATTTACTATCAGGCGTGATAGCCGCCATGCATCGCGGCGGTTTTCCGGCGGGTTTGCATTGCAAACAGCCGGATTTACTGATGGGCGCATTTCAGCTTCAATTTGAAGCCGCCGGCGATGTCACGGCGGGATGTAATGCTAAAAGCCGCCGGCGGCTTTGAATAGAACATGGCGCTTTTGCTTGAAATGACGGCGCTTTTGTGTAAAGGCGGTTTTTTTGAAAATTACACCTGTCTCCTGGCCTGTTACTATTGGCTATTTTCAAAGTCAGGAGATTTGACATCACAAGCCCTATATAAACCACTGACACATAATTTCTGGCCGTTTGGACGGCGGGTTTAGCCTTAGTAAATTCGGCGATGGCTGACACTTTTTTCTCTGATAGGGTTTTGAGGAGTTTTGAGAGAGGAGATAATTGATTTGAGCTTTGGTGACAGTTGGTGAAAGTTGGAGTTTGGTGGATTGGTGAGCGATATCTGATTGAAGTGTGAGTAGTCCTGTGGTATTTTTCTGTTTTGTACATTTATTTTCTCTTTTATTTTCTGTCTTGTATTTTTTGTATTTGACTTGTCCTTTGTCTGTGTTACTTGTGTGTGCCTGTCTGGAGAGTGTGTCTGTATTTAGTGTAGTTTGTCCTTTGTGTTTGTAAGTCTTTCTGTGTTTTCTGTGTTTGGCATTTATTTGTCATTATGTCCAGAGATAGGAGGGGAGAACAGGCTGAGGAGAGGGAGATGGAGGTTGAGGGGGCAGAGGAGGGAGAGGGAGAGGTTGAGGAGTCAGGAGAGAGCAGGAAGACGAAGACAGGGAGAAATGTCTGATTCTCCCACGACGAAAATTGTGTTCTGGTGCACCACATAGTTCCCTGCTATGAGGTCATCCTAGGGAACCTGGCGTCACCAACTGTGGGGGAGAGTGTGCGATGCTGTGAACGCGGTGGGCCCACTAAAGAGGACAGTGGCGCACTGCCGCAAGCGCTTCTTAGACATCAAGAGGAGGCTTAAAGAGAAGATGGCCCAGGAAAGGAGGTCCACAAGATGCACGGGTGGTGGCCCCCCTCTTCGCATTGAATACACCAGCTCTGAGGAGGAGCTGCGGCAGATAATGCCCCGTGAAATTGTGGAGGGAATTAATGTGCAAGACACAGATTCACCCTCGTTTGCCCAAGGAGTTGGTGAGTTATTTGTCCTTTTTACGATAACAATATTAAAAATGTGTTTTTTTCCTTAAAAGTGCCTTTTTTATTTTAAACATGTTTTTTTTTAAAAATGTGTTTTTTTCCTTAAAAGTGCCTTTTTTATTTTAAACATGTTTTTTTTTTAAAAAATGTGTTTTTTTCCTTAAAAGTGCCTTTTTTAGACAATTAATATGTAAAGGACAAAAAAATTTTTATGAACTGTTTTTAAATTTGCAAACACATTTTTTCAAGAAATTTTTTTCTTTGCAAATACATTGTATGCTTTGTCTAATACATCCAGATTCGCCAGGATGCCAGTTTACTCCCAGTCCAAGGTCTACACCTCCACCTTCAGCAAGAGATTCTGGCTCTGAAGAGCAAGCAGGTGTGTGTTCTCTGTTTGGGGGAGAAATAATGGACTTGGATGTTTTTGTGTACAAATGTTGGTGTCCATGTTATATTTAGTGATTTTATATGGTTTGCAATGAGAACATAGGGCAACATTTACTAAACTGAGGGTTTGGAAACCTAGAGATGTTGCCTTTAGCAACCTATCAGATTTTAAAAATAATTTATTTAATGCGTTCTTCAAAATGTCAGCTAAAATCTGATTGTTATATGATATGATTGCTATAGGCAACATCTCCACATTTTCAAACTTGCAGTTTAGTCTATATCCCCCATCATGTACTACACAGAGGGAGACCTAAAATAGTATTCCTTACCCCAAAGCACGGTCTTGCAGCATTTTGATACAAACACCCTCAATGTTAGCATAATTTTTTTTTTACATTTTGAACCCATCACTGTAACGCATAGGCAAAATGAGATTTTACTCCTAAAACATATGAGTAGCATCCTTCATCAGGTCGCAGAGGACAACTAATCTTGAAGGTAGACATTGGTAACCATTCTTTAGTTGTTAAATGTTTTTTTTTTGGGTACATTGACCAGAATGCAATTTACAAACATGTTATTTCCTATATACTTACCTTGGTTATTTCACCACAGGAACCTCAGCATCTCTGCAAGGCCAGCGCCAGTCTGCGCAGATGTCACCTACTGATGACTCACAAGGAGACACAGTCATCACTTTAGAGATGGTAGATGTCCCTGTGTCTACGCGCCAGGAACAAGCAAATGGCCCTGCGGAACAGTCATCCGAGCAACAAGCTGCAGCTCCTCAGATGGATACAGGGCGAGAAATGGCCCAATCCATAGCTAATTTTCAGTTACAGCAGTGTCAGTTTATGGACAGCCAAACTCGGCACATGTCCCAAATCGCGGCCCAGTTGAGGCGGATACACCGCTCCAATAGCCAAATCCCTGCTGGAATAAACCGGCTGGCAAGCGCTTTGGAGCAAACCAACGTGCAGCTGGCCCAAATGACTGGGGCTGTGGACGCCTTGCATTCCTCCGTTCGCGAGGGGAATGCAAATGTTATCCGGCTGGCAGGCCAACTACAACAGGAACTCATTGCCCGCTTGCCGGCACCTTTTTCATCGGCCTCCACCAGTACTGCTAGTACGCCAAGCAGATCGCCACATAGCACTCCTCCAAGGAGAGGTGCTCGCACCAGGGGTGGGCGAGGGAGGGTAGAGAGTGGAGCAAAACATAGTGATATGCCAGCAAAAAGGTGGCGCTAGGGCAAAAATTGTATTATTGGGGAATGTTTTGTTATGTATGTGTAAGCGTTATACTTTTTCTTTTATTGTGTTGTAATGCAATAAATACAGTTATATTTCATTGGTATCAGTCTTTCTTTTCTGTACATTAAACAAGAGTATACTGTTTTCTTTAAAACGATGCACTAATTTCACGTACACATTGACCTCTGACTGTCACTTTCCAGGGATTTTCACAATTACAACATCCGGAGTACACACTATCCTCTGTTTAAAGGGTCCAATTTTATTAAAAAAATACCATAAAAAAAACCATTGCACTGACATAAAAAAAAAACCAATATATGTTTTTTATAGTATGCACTTACATTTAAAGTAGTTTGTAATGAGACGGTCTCAAATCTGCCTCTCCCTCTGTGCTCTGCACATCACCAAATGGGACATGGGCCCCTACTTGTTCACTGTCTACTGCAATAATCGGTGGGGTAAGTTGATGTAAAGCTATATTATGTATCAGACAGCAAGCCAGGATAATATCAGACACCTTTACAGGTGCATACATAAGCACCCCACCAAATTTATCTAGGAACCTTGTTTACATGAGTACAAACATTGGTACTACATCCACATCAGCCAAAGATTCCAGATTCAAACGCACTTTAAATGCACGTGGAGTGGCCGGTCTGCGCAGGGTCCGCGGAACAGATGACAACTCTAGTACATCCTCCTCCAGGCGCCTTTCTGCCTCCATCAGGTAAAAAGCTGCAAACATACACTGTCCAGAATGCACTACATTCGCCGCAAAAGCCATTCTCCAAAAAACCCACACCTGATTAACTGCTGGCCGTTAGACTGTCATTGACTGTGATTTATTCAGGCAGAAACAGCTTTTTGATTTTGTAACTTTTGGATTGCATTAGCATTAAAGTAAGGGTTACCTATGTAATGACATATTGTGCATCCTGATTTTGAAAAAACAACAGTATTTTTGAGGATTTGTTGCAACTGGAAAACAAAAAAAAAAACCTTTACATCAGTAAATAGGATGCAATAATACTGGGTGAAAAAAAAAAACCATACCCTCAAATTACATGACAGTTTGCCCATTTCCCATATACAATCCTAAAGGAGGAAACTTTGCACAAAATGGCTCTTTCTCTTATGTTAAAAATGGCTAAATAGTTCAAACAGCACCTTGTTTGAACAATCTCGCTTTCATTTTGGTCTATTGAATGGCGGTTTTCTGGCGGCTTTATAAACCCCCTAATAGTAAATCCGGCTGTTTGTATGTTGAACATTGTTGAAACCGTCATGGCGCTTTATATAGAGGCTGGTTTGGAAACATAATTTCTGGCCGTTTGGACGGCGGGTTTAGCCTTAGTAAATCCGGCGATGGCTGAACCGCCGCCAAACCCGCCTGATAGTAAATCTAGCCCATAGTGTATGTTGTCAATTGTACGACCTTTACAGTAAGTACATCAGTAAAATAAAGTCAGGTGTCTTTAGCTTCTTTAATGTGATACATTTCTATAAAATCTTTTGGAATGACAATACACCATTTTTTGACAGATTTAAATTATTAATTTTTCCCAATTAACTTCAGTTACAGTGTGAGGATATAAATAATTGAAATTCATATATTTGAGATGAAGGAAGAAAAGATAATTCCATTTCTTTGTATAGCTCTTTGAATTTTATTGAAGTTCTTCTTGGAAAAGTATTACTTTAATGATTAGTTTTCCAAACTGTAATCTATTTTACATTTGCCTGTTCAAATATATTTTGTTATTATTATATATATTAATAATATTGTAATATTTTTAATAAATAGTGTCACCTTGTAAAATTATTATTACTGCTTAAATATTAAATCATTATTATGGGGAGTCCTATGATATCACTATTTGATTTTAGGATTTCCTATTGCAGCACAGTCCAGGGAAATACAAACCAACTGCAGCAGATCCATATGTTTGAATTTATTAGAGCTGGCAGTATATAAGGTTTTCATGGGTCTAATCTCATTTGGGAATTTTTTTTTTTTATCTTCTAAACTGTGGGTTTAAGAAAATTATCATCTGTGTAGAGAATGAAGCTGCACCTAGATTCCAAGAGTCATGGTCAGTGCTGCCATCAGGGAGTTACTGGGGATAGAGGTGTAAGGGACTAGGGCAGCTGAGGGAGCCCACTGTGACATGCTGGTGCCACCCCCTAGTTTTTCTCATGTGATGAGGCATTTCCCAGACAATAATAGGCTGGGAGCGCACCACTCGGGACCAGATATTACACTAAATTGGATACAGATCCATTTCTCTCTTACCTTTTCTGCTTGTGCCTACCCCTCATCTGCTGATGTCCTATCCTACACAACCTCCCACCCCAGGAAAAAGACTGCACCCGCACTAGGAGAAAGTAAGAAGGTTGAGTGGGGATCTGTGTGGTTAGTGCTCTCCAGGTTTAAGCAAATGACACCTGGTAGAAATTCTAGGCTGGGGACCTCTTGCCACCGTCACCATCATTAACCACTCGCTGCTAGGTACACCCTATATTGACAATTCTTAAGGAGCAGGAGCAATGAGGGGAGAACAAAGTATAAATTAAATGTCAGTGCTATTTGAGGGGAAATTGGTGATTTTTTAAATGTGAATACTATAAAATTAATGGCAGTATATGTTGGGGAAATATGTTTATTTATTAACTCTCAATGCTATTAATTTAATGTTGGGTCTGATTGACGGAAATAGGTCTATTTATTAAATGTGAATGAAATTCATTTTATATTGGGTTGGTTGCAGGGAGGGAGACCTAATTATTAAATATGGGTGGTATTGATTTAACAACAGGCTGGCTTGGAGGATCAGTGCTAGGGGGTTGTCTCTCTACTTTAAATCAGTTCTCCTTGGTATAAATGATATAACTTATTAGAAATTATATCCAAAATTGCCCCCCTTAGTTCAATAGGACTATCTCTATGTGGATGATGTTCATGAAATCTGTTTTGAACATTATAATATTTATTACATCCAAATTCCAGGAACATCCCTCTCTTATGAAGCGCAGAGGTGGACTGCCTAACCTTCCTACTTTGTCCAATGTAATTTGTATTACCTGCAAATTAGTTTAAAACAATTCTTCCTGTATATGGAAAAAAAAAGATTGGAATAGATTTTGTTTTGTTTTTGTAAAATTTGGAAGAAATACTTGTCTCAATATTATAGGAGGCAATGTCCAAAAACTACATAATAGCTCTGAAATATGATCACTATGAAGAAACAAAAGATTACAGAATTGAATAAATAAATTTAGCCAAATGTGTAAACCATTTCAGTTCCCATTCTCGGACATGCCACCAAATTACATGCCATCTAAGTGATCATCTTCAATCAGGTCTATTGTTCTGTATTATTGTATTTGTAATACAACAAGTGAAAATGTATATGTGGGCAGTCACTTTTAGTGCCAAAATGCAATCTATGAAACCTCATTTAAGATTAATGTAATGCCTTTGTATTAATTTCTGTGAGTTTTAAAGTAGACAGCTGACAAAACAGCAGTTACGTTTGCTGCAAAATGGTGAAAAGTAACATGTATATTAAATGCTCTGCACAAAGTAGTAAATAGATGTGTAGACCTCACATAAAATAGTTAAAATGTGTTTGTGATTATATTTTATTGATTTTTATTATAATTTCTATTTGAAATTCAAAATGTGAGAACTTTCTTTTATATCCATGATAAAACTAAGCAAGCAGGCAGTTCAGCATGACAGATATCTATGCCTGTGGTTACTTTTATTTGAGGTAACTGTTCCATATGAAAATATTTAATTACAAGCGATACATTCCGTATTCTAAAGGGAAAATCAAAACCTCCAAGCAATGTATTAAGAACAATTCTGAATACGTAATCTGTGTACTTCTCGACCCATGTGGTTAGCATTGCGTGAGTAACATAATTTAATCTACAGAGTAAAGAAAAAGAGTATACATGAAAGAAGTCACAATATTTGCAAATGCTGGAGCGTTTTAGATCCACAATAAAATCAAACTCACAAAGCTCAAAAGGCTTCGGTGCAGAATATCATTCTTTCTTATAAAACCAAGAGATATGTAATTATAAAGAGATATATAGAAAGCACTCAGATGATATTTTATTTATTGTTGAAAGGGCAGAATTCTCCCAAGGTTATGAAATCAATATTTTCAAATGTTGCATCAAAGTGCATCTGAGCATAAATGTAAGAAAAGCATATTTATTTAGTATCACCACAGTTGTCCTGGTTTAGCGTACTTTAAGAAAAGAACTGAATGGTGAGAAGCATTATATGATATATAATAAAAATAGTGATCATGGTGGGTATTCATGTTTTACAGTCAGATATTATGACTCCCCCTGTCAACCTCAAATTACACCCTTCTTCCAAACTTCCACAATGATTTCCTCCACAATCTTTTTTGTTATACATGTTTCCTGTTCGTCCCATATCTCCATTATTTCTTTGCTTCTTCCTTACCTCGATTTCTTATATATTTCATATAATATATAATATAACTGAATATGATTAATTTTACATTGTGCTACTATATTAAGTTACTTTCTTGAACATCAAGGGGGAGATTCAGAGATCAGTGTCATAAAATGGGACTAAAATGATGCAAAATAAAAAAATACAGTACACTGATATATCTTCCAAAGCATAACCAGCATACATTGTTTAGGTAAGGGTGTATCTAATTTTGTTAAGAATTGTTTAATTGTTATTGTTTCTCAGGAGTTATATATTTTTTAAATATAAATATGACTAACTTTGAACAGAACAGTTAACTAATTATTCCAAAATGTAATCCTTCAAAGTACCATAACAATTATGAAATAAAGCCATTTTTATAAATTAATATGAAAATATTTTAAGGCTGAAATATTCTTTGCTAACAAACATTACAATCTCAGCAGAAGAATGTGTTGTAGTTCAGCAGAAGAAGGGTGGATTTATTTGTGTCATCATTGCAGTCTGGTCTAGTTGTAGTGTTTGCTGAAGGGACATATTGATGTATACCACAGCTGCTATGTGTCACGATCTGCCTCCTGCAGCTCCTGTCTGCCAAGAACTATGTTAGAATTTTGCCTTGATATGTATCCAGCTTGCAGTGCCACTGTTCCACCAAAGGGACCACTGTGGACCTTGGACTGCTCTCCTACCTGACAGAGCTAAGCTCAATACTCCAGGATGCTTAGCACCTGTCCCTGGCCTATAAAAGCCTGTCTGTTCCAGCAGCCTTTGCCAGTTTATCTGTTGTCTTTACTGCAGCTGGTTTCCATGTTTGTGAATCATGTTTGATTTGCTGGTTTTGACCTCTGCTTCGCTCCTCGTTTTGCACCTTATCTTTAGACCCAGACCCGGCTTTGTGGTGACTTCTCGTCTGCCTTCTCCCTGGTATCATGGTGGACCGTGTGGCTTTGACGCCTGGCTTATTTGACCCTCCTGCTTTACGGTGTCTGCATTCCATTGCACACACAGTAATCCTGCACCTACACTCCTTGGCATATCCAGCTCATGTGCCTGCATTCCATTACACCCTGTGTGTCATCTCCACTGTCTAGTGGTAACGCTCCGCTGACCATTGCATCCTGTCTCCTGTGTATCGGTCCACAGACTATTGAACCCTGTGTGTCATCTCCACAGTCCAGTGGTAATGCTACGCAGACCATTGCATCCTGTTTCCAGTATCTACAGTGTATCGGTCCGCAGACTATTGCACTCTGTGTCATCTCCGCTGTCTAGTGATAACGCTCCGCAGACCATTGCATCATGTCTCCAGTATCTCCTGTGCATTGGTCCATAAATTATTGTACCCTGTGTGTCTTCTCTAATATCTAGTGATAACGCCTCCACAGACCACTACACTTTATCGCTTGTTGATCATCCTGTGCCTCGTGCCTCCTGAGCAACCTGGAGACCTGCTACCTGTGGCTCATCCAGTGCCTTGTGTCTCTAGAGTAAATCAAGCATCCTGACACTCGTGGTTTCTCTGGCTTCTAAGCACTGATTCTTCATCTCTGGCTTTCTGACTTGTATTTGATTCCATACCATTTATTGCATCCCTTACCTGTGTTACCCATGTTAAATAAAACCCACTTTGTAGCACTTGCACTCTCTCAGTGGTTTTTATATTGGGAATCCTGACACTATGATAATTTAGGCATGGGCATGGCAAAGAATGCCCTGAGAACACTGTGTTAGAGTAAGACTCTGGGACGAAACTCCCCAGACAGCCATGCAAAGATATAAAAAATTACCCAAAAATAAAAAGTTCTTAAATACTATATGAATTTTTATTTAAACTGACAATTCAGTGCCTACAATAGAGTTTAGCCAATCTCTGTTTTATTTGCAAAAAATTCACAGATGCATACTGCACATGCGCAACAAAAAGTCCTTACGCATACATCCGTATGCAGATTTAGTTGTATCTTACACTCACGACTCCTTACCACTGGAGAGGCAGAATATTGGATGAAAGGTGCATGCCAAGTTCAGTAAGTGCGTGTTTACGCAATTGTGACTGAGGTAGGCTGAGGTAAACTAAGCTACACTGCTATAAACCTTGTGCATATGCTAATGTTGTAGAACTGGAAACATTGTGAGATGAGTCAATCTGAACATATGCCTGTAATTGCGCCTTTTCTTGTATGTCTCTTTTCCTGCTAACATCTGTGGAGAAAATGCATCCTACTCTACATGAACCTTTCAGTGTGTAGTATATTGTAATGGTGTTTCACAGATGTAGTAAAGTTCAAATTGAAATGTAACGCATCATGTCATTGAAATGAATGGCATATCATGCACTAGATGTCAAATTACAGTTAGCTACAACTGTATGTTTTTTTATTTCATAATATTTTACCATTGGTTTGCCACTTTAGCTCTATTAATGTTTACAGTATACAATACTGATATTTAGTAAAACTGCTAACTGTAATGCTAACTATAACATGTGCTACTTGATAATTTTCCTATGTAGAATAACATACTGTATATTGATCATTTTTAAAATGACACACGTCTCTATATATGTTAATCAGCCAAATTACAGAGCATCATGGGTATACCATTTGGCACCAGCTAATAGCTGATTATACTTTTTTCATTTATCTGTTTTACTCTGATACTCTTAATCTTTTTGTAAAAATAATAGTTCCAAAAATGAAATAAACCCAATCCAAGAAATAAATGCATAAATAGATAAATAAATAATTAAAAGAAAAGCTTTCTTTTGTGAACCACATACTTTCCTTCACTATAGCTGAAATAAAACATGCCATAAAACTCCACATAAGCAGTAAAGTAGACATCTGCAATTATTAACATTGTATGTTCCATTTTTCTGTTTGCCAGCAATATTACTTTAAGTTTTTTCTACCTCAAATTTAAGGTTTTCAAGTATTTTTTTCTCAGCTGCAGTTTGATACAGTGATAAGTTTTTTGAAAAAAGTAATCACTATACATACATAAAGTCCAAAATCCAAAATATCCATAACTGAAGATTGCTGGCCAAATACTTTGGTTAATTGCTTGTTAAAAGTATGACGACTTTAATGACAGTAAATATAATAACGGAAAAAGTATTCAAGTATTGACAGGTCACTCCATTTAAGGTTCACACAATTTCTAACTATTTAGTTTCATTATATATATATACATGTGCATATATATATATCTATAATATAAAAGCCTAGTGGCGTGTGTCTGTGTGTGTAAAAAAACAAAAACAAGCTGCAGTGCCACCTGCTGGGCGGAGTTATACACTGACCTACTAAATTCTTAGTGTGTGTGGGAAAAAAACTCAGAAAGGGCTGAAATTTGGTATACTAAGATGTTTTTAATTTGTTAATTTAATTTGTTAATTGTTAAAAGTGTTTATAAAGATTTTAAAAAAAATATATATATATTTCTGAAGGAGAAGTGACAGTTGGGAGTGGTTGGTGGTTGCCGGAGGTGACAGTTGGGAGTGGTTGGTGGTTGCCAGGGGTGACAGAGCGAGAGGAGTGTGATACTCAGGACCGCTGAGAGAGATCCCTGTGTCTGGATAGACATCTGGATAGATGTGGTGATAAAGATGAAGGATGAGGTGATGGAGAAAAATGATGAGGTGGTGACATGTGGACAAAACCACGTTAAAAAAGAGCGCTTGCGTCGGGAAGTAACGCTCTCCCCCTGAGGAGACCTGGGCTATGGCCCAAATGCATGACAAGAACCTTTTTCAGACCTTAAGTAGCTTGATTTGACTAGAATGCATGAGTATCATCCACGGGTTAACTTGTGTATATATATATATATATATATATATATATATATATATATATATATATATACAAGTTAACCCGTGGATGATACAAGTTATATATATATATATATATATATATATATATACACAAGATAACCCGTGGATGATACTCATGCATTCTAGTCAAATCAAGCTACTTAAAGTCTTAAAAAGGTTCTTGTCATGCATTTGGGCCTAGCCCAGGCCTCCTCAGGGGAAGAGCGTTTCTTCCAGACGCAAGCGCCCTTTTTAATGTGTGTTCATGAGGTAAAATTACCTCACGAAAATGAGTTTGACCCCTCAACTCGTAAATTTAGCCTTTACTACCCCTCCCACGGGGGGAAGGGGGGATGATGGAAGTTAACTGACTTCACTATTCTAATTTTTTTGTCAAATAATGTCAGTATACCAAATTTCAGGTCAATTGGATGAGCCCTTTCTGAGAAAATAGTTTTTTTCCACACACACACACACACTAACACACGCCGCTACACATGTGTGTTCATGAGGTAAAATTACCTCACGAAAATGAGTTTGAGCCCTCAACTCGTAAATTTAGCTTTTACTACCCCTCCCACAGGGACAAGGGGGGATGATGGAAGTTAACTGACTTTAGTAGGTCAGTGTATAACTCCGCCCAGCAGGTGGCGCTGCAGCTTGTTGTTTTTTTCACACACAGAGTAACACACGCCACTAGGCTTATATATATTAGATATATATATATTCATCACATTGTTCAGAGCTTAGACTAACAGGAGACCTGTTCAAGCACTGGATACAAGCGCAAATGCAGGATATCTAAAGGGGGGGGTCCATTCCACATTAACAGAGTGTATGAAAGAGACATGACTAATATTTGAGACAGTGTAGGGCTGCTCTCCATCTCTTCCCATCAACTTGAAAGACACGGGCAATAGTAGCCAATTGTCCTGATTCTGTTGTGGTAGTCCCAATTTTATGTGACTGTCCCGTTGATTCAGGACTTTGTTTCGACGGCTCGGATAGTTGGGGTGAATGTCCTGCTTCACACTGTAGTGCTTATTAAGTGCAAGCTGCTTGCATGGTGTTTGCCCTTAATGAGCAGTACAGTGTCAAGCGGGAAATGCATCCCAACTCTCGTTGCATTCGGGTCAAAGTCATGAATAAGCAGGATAGTCACACAAAATCAGGACTGCCCCAGCAGAATCAGGACAGTTTTGCAGACTGTGCTGCGCTCTCCACCCTGTTCTTGTTTTCAGTACCTGTGGCTGCTGATCTCTTAAGCTCAGTTGCTGCTTGTCTGGATATTGGAATATTGGTGCCCTGTTTGGAAAAAAAGGGAGATGCATAAAATATGGAAAGTCTAGCAGTGAGCGAGCCTATTTAGGCCTCCCTCACCCATCCACCCCAGATGTTAATTCAATTGCACCTACATTATTAATCTTCTGCCTGCCTCTCTTACATCCTGTACTATAAACCCCTGGTCGCGAAGAGGGGGTCTTTCTGGGCATTCCAGCGATACATTCTTTCCTATGCTGTAAACAAATGTACTGCAGAATATAAATGAAGCAATTTCACAACTGGCTGATTTTAAATGTGGATCTTTCTTTTCCAAGACTCATAGGGGGGTATTCAATTGTCGGTGGAAACGCCGAAAATCACGCAGTCTGCACACTATTACCGTTATTTTGGTAATGGTGCGCTGAAAAACCATTACTACAGTAATTTTCTCGCTGGATTTCAGCTCGTAGCTCCCTACTGTAGTAACGGTAGTAGATTTCACGACAATTGAATATGCCCCATAGATGTAATTGCTAGGTATGTGTTAATCATCAACAATTTGTGCAACCACATACTGTATATCAAAACTCCAAAGAAAAGCTGTAGACTTGCATAGTGTAAATCTGCATTACTTGCTGCTTACCATCTATTGAAACAAACAGTAACAGGAAGTGGACAGTTTATTTGCCAATTGAATGCACATTTTTCTCCAAGCTATTACATGATTAATGGGTTGCCTGCGCATAAATTATAAACAATTCATTTTCTGTGTCTTTTCTAAACAGTGCTCCCACAGGGCCAACATATGAGGAAAGGCTTGTAAATGTCATCTGTGCTGATAGTTACTTGAGAGTGAGATATTTTTGCTTGCAAGTTACTGAATGCTGGATCATTTAAGTATGTTCTTCTCTAGTCATATTGTAGGACAGAAGGCTAAACTGAGTTGCCCATTCTCCAGGTTATGTTGCCGTATTATTGTTTTTGACAGCATTCAATCCATGGAAATTTTGAAAGGTGTGGCTGTGAAATCTCATTTATAATAAGCTTGATTATGTTTATATAATTATAGTAGTAGCAGCAATAGTAGTAGTAGTAGTGATGTTAATATTAATGTATTAGGATCCCATTTTTTTTCAGAGCTGGCGTTTGTTGAGGGAAGCAAGCTGTGTAAATGTAAATGGCCTCTAATGTACCATATGCTCATATAACTGTCTACTACTGGATATTTTTGGCCATTATCTTACTGATGCTGATAGTTGTATCATAGCGCATCGCTACTACTGCTATGCATGTAGCTGAGTATTACTACTACTGGGCATTTTACTGGACATTATCAATGACATATTAATTCTTACATGGTTATTATCTGTGGCATATTTTATCTTGCTGGTTATTTTCACTGACATTAGATCCTGCTTGGTGGAAATTAACGCAAGCTTATAGGGTCTTGCTGGACATTATTAATGGCATATTACATTTTGCAGGGTATTACCACTGGCACAATAGGGCATACAAATGGCCCATTAAATCTTGCTGTATTTAATCACTGTCACATTACAACTTGCTGGATATTATCAATGATATATTATACCTTGTTGGGCATTACATTGTTATATGCTTTTTTGAGCAATGTCACTGGCCTATTGAATGCTCAGCATTAACCTTTTCATATAATATCATGCAAGGCAGTAGTATTGATATATTACAGTATTACCAATGACAGATTAGTTTTGATGATAATTGTCTCTGTCATATTGATTTTTGGGCCATATGATATTATGTCTTGCTGGGCATTGTAAGGGGTACATTAAAACTTGCAGTGTAGTTTCAAAAGTATATTGTCTCCTAGGACTCTATTTCCATTATATTAGATTTTTGTTTCACACGAGATTGCATGTGGAATTGTCTTGCTCTTGATTTTGCATCTTCTATAATGGCCTAGACTAGCGAAATCTATAGATATACCTTTAGCTTATAGCAAACCATAGTAGGATGATGTTGCTGATAATTATCTTTACTATATAATGAAAATATCACTGTACATGATAACATTTGGGATCTAATAATTATCTTTACTATGTAATGAAAATATCACTGTCCATGATAACATTTGGGATCTTATTTTGAAAGAAAATGTACAATTGTATATTTATTATGAAGATAAGCATCCTAAGTAATAGATTTGAAGCACTTATTTTTATTTTTCCAGAATTTACTGCATATGGAGAGCCTTTGATCAGTTTCAATTACTGATAATTACTTATTATTTAATCAAGCATGCACTACTGCTGCACTAAATGTAACTTAATCAAATACATTTTCAGACTATTCATATACATGCAGTAACTTATCAGCTAATATAAATACTATTTTAAGTCTATGGTGAAAAGTAAATAAAGAAAACACATTTTTTTATTCCGTAGAGCATGGAATGTATGGATATGAACAGGCATTGCTGCAATATCACACACTTACATAGCAATCTCAAAGGTATTGCAACTGCAAAGAGAACCTCTGTCACTGGAGTCCAAGCTTATTCATATCTCTAGGAAAGATTTATAGATTCTAATAACAAACCAATTTAACTGAACAGGACTTGTCAAACACTGTAAGTAGGTTATTACCAACAAAACAATGCCCCCATACATGGGACATACTTATGAACAAACATTTATTTTGCTTTCTAAAGTCCATAGGTAATTTTAACACTTGTTCTACTGATAAATGGGTCAATGTCTAGATGTGTATGGATGTCATCTATCATATTGTCTAGGTCTTTAATTTTAATCTCCCATGTAATATAGTATCATTTCAATGCCATTGGCTCACAGTGGAAACATTCTACACTGTGGTTCAATTAAAAGTAAGTCAAACTGTTTATTTCATATATCTCTAATGCCTGATTATATCATACTAAAACGTTCCCGATATTTAGAGAATTAAAACAACAATATGATTCCAACATATCATAAAAATTTATTCAACGGATAAAAAGATATGAGTTTATAAACTTTATCTGCCTAAATTTAATTTTACGAACAATTTTTGTTTTAGATTTTGTAACAAAGTAGTTTTATACATGGAAATAGTCTTTAATATTTTGGGAAGAAATTCTCAACAATAGGGTTTGATTACTTAAATAAAGAAGATGTTCAAAATGTCCTCCTTTTGCTTGCACGCAAGCATGGAGGCAATGGCGCCACTGGGCAACAGCATCGTCGATAAACCTCTGATCTAGACCTGTCCACACTTCCAACAAATGTTGCTTTAGATCATTTCCATCATAATTTGCTGTCTGGTAGATTCTCTCTTGCATCACGCTCCACACTTTATAATCAACAGAATTCAAATATGTACAGTTTGGAGGCAGTAATGTGGGAGGAATGAAGTCTGGTGTCTCTCATATTAGCATTTCAATGGCTTCCCTGGCTCTGTGGGCTGGCACACCGTCCGGTTGAAAAAACAAAATAGCCTTTTGGGGCGAGATATCTGATAACAGGTAGAAGATGCTGTGACAGCATAACATTGCGATAGTAGGCGCTGTTGATTTTTACTCCTGGATAATTGAAGACCAAATGTGAACGACCAAGCGTCGAAACCACAATTGACACCATAACAGACTTGCTGAAATGGGTACACATACGTAAATGTCTGTTTGCAGCAATCTGCCTTTTCTTAGTGCCACACGTGACGTACGGGCGATCATTCTGCGTGTTACTTGGAAGTGCAACAGTGAACAACTTCTCGTCAGTAAAGCATATGCAGTCAACCTCATGACAAAGATATTTTCTCAACAGTTCTCTTGCTCTGTTCAAACATGACAGTTGATTAGCTTCTGTCAGTTCCTGTACTGGCTTCTTCATAAGGCACTTGAGTTGAAGATCTTTATGAATTATTCGAACAACAGTGGAACAATATATTCCGATTTCCCTGGATATTTGACATGTTGTCTATGAGTATTCGGAGAGTCCTCTTGACTCAGAAAAAGATCTCTGACAAAGGCGACATTTTCTTCAGTGAGCGATGACCTTCGTCTACAACTACAAATGACGTAGTCGACTGACCCTGTTACACTAATTTTTCTAAGCAATTTATCTAATCCGCTTCTGATCCGATGTTTTTTTGGAAACTCCTGTAGAAATTGATGGCTGCTATAATTCTTGGATTTCATCAAACTTTTTATCATGTGTAAATCTTCTTTACTAAAAAGCATTTTTATGGAAATTACCTAATTACTTATTATTGTTTTAAATCATAATATCGTTTTAATAACCAGAAGTTATTAAACTATAAAAGTAAGTACGTGGATATTTTTATATTAAAAATATTATTAAAGATTTTCTTAATTTTAATTGAACCACATTGTATATACCAGTGTTGGCTAACCTGTGACACTCAAGGTGTTGTGAAACTACAAGTCCCAGCATACCCTTCCAGCAATAAGCTGCTATATATTGGCAAAGCATGCTGGGACTTGTGGTTTCACAACACCTGGAGTGTCACAGGTTAGCCAACACTGGTATATACAGTCGTGCCAAAAGTTTTGAGAATGACACAAATATTATTTTTCACAAAGTCTGCTGCTTTTATGATGGCAATTTCCATATACTCCAGAATGTCATGAAGAGTGAGTAGATGAATTGTAATTAATTTCAAAGTCCCTATTTGCCATGACAATGAACTTTATCCCAAAAACAATATTTACACTTTATTTCAGCCCTGCCACAAAAGGACCAGCTGACATCAGGTCAGTGATTCTCTCATTAACACAGGTGAGAGTGTTGATGAGGCCAAGGATGGAGATCACTCTATCATGCCAATTGAGTTACAATAACAGACTGGAAGCTTTGAATGGAGGGTGGTGCTTGAAATCATTCTTCATCCTCTGTTAACCATGGTTACCTGCAATTAAACATGTGCAGTCATCAATGCTTTGCACAAAAAAGGGCTTCACAGGCAAGGATACTGCTGCTAGTAAGAGAGCACCTAAATCAACCATTTATCGGATCATCAAGAACTTCAAGGAGAGAGGTTCAATAGTTGTGAAGAAGGCTTCAGACTGTCCAAGAATGTCCAGCAAGGGCCAGGGCCGTCTCCTACAGTTGATTCAGTTGCGGGCACGGGGCCCCACCAGTACAGAGCTTGCTCAGGAATGGCAGTAGGCAGGTGTGAGTGCATCTGCGTGCACAGTGAGGTGAAGACTTTTAGAGGATGGCCTGGTGTCAAGAAGGCCAGCAAAGAAGCATATTCTATCCATGAAAAACATTAAGGACAGACTGATATTCTGCAAAAGGTACAGGGATTGGACTGCTGAGGACTGGGGTAAAGTCATTTTCTCTGTAGAATCCCCTGGCAGATTGTTTGGGATATCTCAAAAAAAGCTTATCCGGAGAAGGAAAGGTGAGTGGTTGCATCAGTCCTGTGTCATGCCAACAGTAAAGCATCCTGAGACCATTCCTGTGTAGGGTTGCTTCTCAGCCAAGGGAGTGCACTCACTCACAATTTTGCCTAAGAACACAGCCATGAATAAAGAATGGAACCAAAACATCCTCCAAGAGCAACTTCTCCCAACCATCCAAGAACAGTTTAGTGACGAACAATACCTTTTCCAGCATGATGGAGCACCTTGCCATAAGGCAAAAGTGATAAATAAGTAGCTCGGGGATGAAAACATTGAAATTTTGGGTCCATGGCCAGGAAACTCCCCAGACCTTAATCCCATTGAGAACTTGTGGTCCATCCTCAAGAGGCAGGTGAACAAACAAAAACCCACAAATTCTGACAAACTCCAAGCATAGATTAGGCAAGAATCGACGGCCATCAGGCAGTATGTGGCCCAGAATTTGATTGACAGCATGCCAGGGTGAATTGCAGAGGTCTTCAAAAAGATGGGTCAACACTGCAAATATTGGCACTTTGCATAAACTTTATGTAATTGTCAATAAAAGCCTTTGACATTTATGAAATTCTTGTAATATTACTTCAGTATACCATAGCAACATCTGACAAAAAGGTCTAAAAACACTGAAGCAGCAAACTTTGTGAAAACCAATACTTGTGTCATTGTCAAAACTTTTGGCCATGACTGTAAGTATACCGCAATACAGTATGTACACAATATAAAACTCTATTGGTCCAATTTCCAAACTACTTTGTAATTGTGTATTAAACTAAATGGTGGAATGCATTTGTACAGTTAAGATTTAACTGAAAATTGATATGCAGAGAGATAATGACATGGCTATCAGTAATATTTCTATTTTATTTTTAGTTTTAAGGGAATCCTTTCACCAGATAGGTCCGATTAAAAAAAGAGGATTTTTTTTCCAAACATTTTCCAATTGGAAATTTAGCACTCTTAAATAATGGCAAAAAGTTATGCTTGAAACTAAACATGAAATAATCCTTCATACTGGGCTGCAAGCTTTCTTTAAAATTACGTTTCATAACATTCTTAATTAACTTTGATATACAATTGATGATTATTGGGTATAGTTCAGGCTGTGTAAAGGAGAACAGGTCAGAGTAATGGCCTTCAGCCTAGTGCACAGCTCTCTATCCTCCTCACTCCTGGGTGAGAGGCAGAATGATTAATCCTAGAGCTGGCATTCAATGATACCTTCAGTGCTCTCCCCTTCCTTCATGACATTGGCGGATGGGAAGGCTTAGACAATCTGTTATTCTCCAGATGAGTTGCATTCTAGGACTTGTGTTTTGAACAAAACAGTTGGAGAGTCACAGGTTGTCATAGCCTGGTAGATTGAAAATAATAAAATACATAAATAAATAAATATATAAATAAGGAAAAAATATACAAAAAAACACACATATTAAAACATGTATTCAACCCCCAACTGTACATATTGACTCTTGTTAAACAAAGCCCTCACTTCAACTGCAACTTTTTATTATGAATTACTTTGTCACCCTGACAGTAGAAGCAAAGTAAAAGCAAAACGTGTTTGTGTCTACATCACCAAAGTGTGCCTATGTCACAATTAATAGAAGCCCTTGATCCTCTCAAACTACTTGATTCAAAGTAGTTCAATGGTCCTAACTAGAAATTAAAAAAGCAGTCTTCTCTATTTAATCCAGTATAATCCAAGTGTATGATTGAAATTAAAAATAAATAAAAATAACTTGATGGCATGGATCTGAGGGATTACAAATGGAGAGTTAGCTATATACACTCAAAAAGAGAGTGGTATCTGTCAACCAATCAGATAAAATACATTGATAACTAGGGACAGCAAAAAGCAAATGATCAGAATAAAGCAGAAAGTGAAAGAAGATGGTGGAAGAAGAATATATATTTAAGGCAAGGGTGTTTTAAGAAATAAGTGGGCCTATGTGCAAAATTAGTGCTTCGGCCATCCTTCCCATCGGAAGCAAGCATAACATTTCAAGGAAATTAAAGACTCTGCTTTCCTCTTGGTTCACTGGTCTGAGTGCGCCTACAGTTTTAAACCATTTTATACACCCACAGTTCTAGTCAGCTTGCAGAATCAATTTTTTTTCATGCCCAGGAGGAGCTCTGGTCCATTATGTCACTGCATCAGCATGGCTTTGTGGCCCCATTCCTTGCCTCCCATAATGCAGAAGCTGGCTAACCCTAATAAAGATGATTATAATTCTGCGATCAGTACTGTCTGATATGTTACCTGACAGCTGACACAGCACAACACAGTAGGTCAATCCACCCTATGGCATCGATCTGTCAATACAGAAGCTAGGAGGGGAGAAACTTCTGCCACTCCTGGTGTGAAAATGGTAGTGCTTTTCAAATCAGAAAGTGATTCAGATGTTTCACTTGAATCACAGGAACCTCCTGAATCTTTATGAGAAGATGAGGGATGATTTGGAGTCTTTACGCTCCAATGCTATTTCTGGCTTACACAAATTATATGCACTTTTCACTTTATAGCCACATGATCATTTCAAACTGTGTGTTAGGCAATACACAGGTGACATTGTCAAGGTACTGTCAGGGCCGGATTAAGGGAATGGAGGCCCCTGGGCTAAGGGGCCCTCCATTCCCCGCGAGGCCCCCAATGTGAGCCGTCCACCGCCCCCCACCCCCCGCGAGGACCCCCCCAAGCACTTACCTGTCAGTGCAGTCCTCCGTCCCGGCGCGCTGTAAGCTCCTTACTGAGGAGATCTCGCGAGAGTTCATGAACTCTCGCGAGATATCCTCAGTAAGCAGACTACAGCGCGCCGGGACGGAGGACTGCACTGACAGTACTCAGCAGCATCGATCGGGCCGGGGGCGCCCCCGCCCCCGACCGATCAATAATGCTGCTGAGGAGTTTGAAGGGCCCCCTGGATGCCCGAGGCCCCTGGGCTATAGCCCAGTTAGACCTCGGGTTAATCTGGCCCTGGGTACTGTACTCCAGTATTAAATGCACTAAAAAGGCTGTCACATGCATACACACACTGTGAAGTAAAGTATGACAAACACATGGTATATTCCTGTACTCACATTTGTCGATCTGTTTGCATTGATTTGTACACATTTATCATACTTTATTCTTGGTATAAACAAAAAACAAAAACAACCAAAATCATATACATTTATGGTTAAAATCATAGCTATACTCACCAGTCTTTTGCTGGGTTGGACTCCTATTACTGTTTTCTACATTCGTGCCTTCAACAAGTTCCATTGGTCTCTCGTATGAGCTCTTCCTCATTTGAGAGATGTTCCACAAGCTGGGAAAGGCCACCTCCTGTTGCGGAATCAACTATTCTTTCCTCTGACATTTTTTCTCTCAGATCTCTCTTTATGTCTGAATATTGCTCATTACAGTGTGCTGCAGTGCACTTGTATGGACTTACTGCATAGACAGCATGACAAACACATTCCACAATTAGCATTTGTGACTCAGTGTCATGTTTGCTTCCCAAAATAACAGTCAGCTATGCTAACAATTAGAACACAGCTATCATCATGGAAGATCCAAATATTGTGGCCAGACTTTGTTTTGGACATCTGGTCATTGACAACCCCTGCCTCCTTGTCACCCTCCTGCATATTCCTGCATCTTCTCTACTAATTAATCTCCTACTTCCCTTGCTTTATCCTCCAATCTCCCACGGGTAGCATTCCCTCTCCTTCTTCTCTCCATAGCCTCCCCTAACACAAAAACATAAAAGCACCAAACTAACTTCAGTTGCAGTCACACCCAACTCACGCACAAGCAACACAGTTCAGTCAGGACTGCAAACAGTAAGCAGAACAAATAAGTGACAACACAACAAAAAACACACATAAATTGCTAATAATCAAGCACTTACTAACACCTAACTCTCTTCTCCTGTCTCCTCTCCCCTCTAGCCTCTATCAAAGTTAATGATGATGTGGCAATAGATGATCTGAGGTCACGATCCTGCGTGCCAATTCAAGGGGACATGTTTACTATTATTGTTTATTTATTTAGTGACAATCAAGCTATGCAATACTGTTTGGAGAATATTTGTCATTCACATCAGTCCCTGTCCCATTGGAGCTTACAGTCTGAATTCCCTACCACACACACATTTTAGTGTTCTTGTTATCAGAAGCCGATTAACCTACCACTCTATTTTCGGACTGTGGGAGGAAACCGAAGCACCTGGAGGAAACCAAAACATACATGGGGAGAATATACAAACTCCACAGAGCTAGGACCCTGGTCAGAATTGTATCCATGACCCCAGTGCTGTGAGGCAGCAACTCTAACTACTGGGTTTCAAACGTAAATGAGTTTAGAGTGGGAACACAATAGAAGGACTAAAAGCAAATGTTTTTATTCTGTTTTATGTTATGCATTGGCCTAAACAACACTGCACTTAACCAGTTGGTGTTTACAAACCCCAACATATAGGATGCAGTTTTATTTTTCAGTCTTCAAGCCACAGGATAGTTAATCCAACGGTTTGCCTGTGAAAACTGCATCCAATGTGTGACAATTTTCAAACCACATACAAAACCATTGCTTAGTAAATTTCCCACATAATCTCCAACGACAGTGAATTAAACACAATAAAATTCTTATTCATATCAAAAATATAATTATATATTAGAACTTCAATATGATATTTTGTTACATACTAGTATATTCTACTTTGTTACCAATGTGGTTTACAAAAAGGTTCATTCATATTTTGACTGTCACATATCTGCATACTATTACTGTATGTGAATAAAAGGTTAAAGCATATTTTAGGTGCTTTTTTCTGACTGTTATTATCATAACTGCAAAATTTTTACTTATCTCAGATGACATTAACTTATTTTGAAGGAGTGTCACTCATAATCCAAATATTGTCCTCACTGACTCTAATGGAGTGTCACTCCAAAATGAGTTCATTATAATTGCAATTTAAATGTCAGTAATATTGTCATTCATGTTATCCCAAGGACACTGATAGCAATGCATTTTGCATACTATGAATACTGACTACTAGAGGAATAGTCGACAAATGACAAATTATATGAGATATACAAAAAATATACCAAGAATTGGAATTTTCCAGCATCAATACTAATATGAATACTAAGGGCCTGATATAGAGTAGGTTGTAATTTGGGGCCAGAACATATACCTAAATGTAACCTTTCTTCAGGCCCAATTTTCCCAGGGGTTTCAGCTAGAGCTGGGGATACATTATGACAGAAATACCTTATGATGCAGGCCCCCCTTTTATTGTGTTATCAGACAATCCTGGCATGGCCCAGGTTTTGGCTGCTGTTTTTGCAGGAGGACCCAACTCTCATTGCTCCCCATGCTTTAGCAGCAATCAGCTCAGGAAATATTCCTAGTACTGATTATTTATTTAGGGTCCTGCTGTTTATTATTACACAGTAATGACATGAGCTTATGCTGTCATCATCATCAACATTCATCGTTACAACAGGCCTTTGGGGATCACAATTGATACTCCTCCTAAGAGGTGTATTTGGATATGCAGCAAAGATTAATGGCCGCATCCCCTGTGCAGCAAGCTAGCATGTCAGGCCATTGTAGTTGGTTCTTGAAAGCTACCTAGGCCAGGTTGGCAGAAAAAAATGTTTAACCTTCAGCAACTCCCATTGGGTTGTAAAGACAATCACTGCAGGTTCTAACACACTTGCTTTTTTGCAGCGGGCGACACCCAATCAAGGAATGCACCCGTGGGTCAGGTCCCTCAGCCACTAGCAGAGCTTCACAGGGAGCTCCTCCTAAGTAAAACCTCTTGCCCCATCTTGATAGAAGCAATGTCCCATTAACTTCGTGTCAGTATTCCCAATATGGAAACACAGAGAGAGCGTAGTTAACAAAGTGGTTTTTATTAACATTTTTAAAAGGTGCTGCTTTCACAAATAAATTTGGTTGTTCCCTGGGTGGATCCATTTCTGGGCAAGGGTATCTTGATTCCACTTTATTACTAAGTATATTCTCTTTAGGATGTACTGCAGTGATGACTTTCTCCCCAGAAAAAGATTTTGCTACTCCAAAACTGGTATTGGAGCAAGTAGTACTTGGAATGGAGACTGGAAGTTGTTTAAGCACCTTAATTAGCAAAGAAGAGATTTGAGAAATTTGAGAGCGGAGTTGGAGAATAGAAAGGATGGTGATACAGCGCTCCCTACAAGTGTGGAATGTGGACACTGCAGCCTCGTGGGACCGGAGGGGGAAAGGGGAAGGGGAAGGGGTAGGTTAAAGGGTGGCTCAACCCTTGGATACAGTAGTGATAATTGCTACTCCCTGGGCGCATGAATAATAATACCATGTAAAAAAGAACAATTTATTAGATAGTGGAGTTGCAACTATCATATAGAGCTGTACATATCACACATATAGCAGTGGTGAATAAACCTTATGCGGTATGTCACTAACAGCACATTGCATACAACAAGCATATATAGCAAGCATAGGTGGACAATAAACGGAGCAATTGGCATAAATGATCCTAAAGGTGCTGGTATATCACCTGGTAGCCAATCTGGCTAATCATATGTGCAACAAGTGCTGGGTATTCAGCCCACAAGTCAAACACGCACCTTTAGATAATAACAAACAATGTCCAATTGTGAATCTCATAAATCCATTCCTCCTGGGTGAGGATATGCAGCAAATGGAATAATGCAGACAGTTGGATATCCCCAAATATGTAGTGGATTAGTTCCGAAAATAAATCCTGGTTTAAGAGTGGTTATAAATTGCAGACAGGTCCATCGGGTGAGCCCAATTGCGGAGACTGGTTAAAGGACTTACCCTTAGTGATGCGGAATACAGTTCACATAGTTGTGGTTAATCCATAACCTGAAATGCTCCCTTGTGTTTTTGGGCCCATTGCCGTGGAGATGTACTCACGTCTTGCTGCCTGGCGGAAGTGTCCGTCTCTGGATAGATGGTGTTGCGCATGCGCATGCGACTGTGGTGCTGCCGCTCGTAGAGGTGGGTTTGAATTTGGTTGTTCACAGAAAAACTTCAAAGAACTGT
This sequence comes from Mixophyes fleayi, assembly GCF_038048845.1. Classification (NCBI taxonomy): domain Eukaryota; kingdom Metazoa; phylum Chordata; class Amphibia; order Anura; family Limnodynastidae; genus Mixophyes; species Mixophyes fleayi. The sequence goes on from NC_134402.1 coordinate 118,777,035, forward strand.
GCAGTATGTAGATGTGTGGATTCCAACCAATGCGTTTCACCTTGGGGCTTCCTCAGGGATTGTCAGTTGTCAGGAGTTGGAGAATGTCCACTTGGAGCATCTGGAAAAGGGGAATTTCAGAAGGAATAGTATCCATGGTCTCAGGGTGTGGAATACGGAGTTAATAAACCAGTATCCTGGGAATCCTCAAGCAAAGGTGGAAAGCGTGCAATGGCAGGCTCAATTTTGTGACCAGATCATACTGTTAGGATTCCCAATATGAAACCACAGAGAGGGCATAGTTTTTTATTAAACACCAGTTACACAGGTTTCAAGATGCAGTACGGTAGGGTATGGCAGATATAGCAAAAGAACTCAGTAAACAACATATGCTGAATGTGATGGTCTGCATGACTTTACCATGAAGTAGTGGAGATAACATACAAGGTGCAGAGCATAACATACAATTCTGCAGAGCAAGGCACTGAAGATAACAGACAAAGGATGCAATGATCTGCAAGACTTCACCACAAGGTAGTGGAGACTGCTGGTAACATTCTGCAACAGGTTAGTTCTCTGTAACACTGGAGAGCTGAAAGCAGGTATTGTTGGCAATACTCTGCAGCAGGATAATACAAAAACACTGGAGAGCTGAAAGCAGGTATTGCTGGTAATACTCTGCAACAGGATAATGCAGAAACAATGGAGAGCTGAAAGCAAGTATATAGTCACAGACAAGCCGAGTCAGAGGTCACAGGCAGAGGTGCAGTAACAGAGAGACAAGCAAAGGTCAAATTCAGGAGATCAATTAGGAGAGAACACAGGAACAGCAACACAGGTGATGGCAACAAATGATCTGGCCAAGACTGCTGAGAAAAGCAGGCTTTAGGTAGGCCAAAGGCAGGTGTTAATCATCCTGGAGTAACGAGGCAGTTCAGGAAGATAAGAGAGCCGCCTGAGTACCACAATGGCCCCACTGGTGGAACAGAGGCACTACAGGCAGGATGTGTATATATATATATATATATATATATATATATATATATATATATATAAATAAAAGGTCCAAGATAGTTCCTGGCAGGCAGGAGCTGCAGGATGCAGATCGTGAGACTTCGGTTATACCCTGATCACTTAAAGAGTTTAGTTTGTCCATAGAGGGGTTATTGAATGTGGTGGCCTAAGAACTTGCGATCGGGCTATGCTCATACATTAACACTTGCAGAACACATTAGGGAGTTCAATTAGACCGAATGTGTGGCTCTTTCCCTCCCCCTCACTTTAGAAAGTTTGATTGTTCGCCCATTGACGTGGTCTCCAAAAAGTCCTCTGGTAAATTTTGTCTTATACAATAGCTTTCTGGAAGGTGGTTCAGTAAATTATTCCATTGACCCTCAGCACTCCACAGTAGTCTTCCAGACCTTTGGGTTTGCCATCGGTTTAGTGAAGGGGTTTTACTGGCGAAGGTTGATAATGAATCAGCCTTCCATCCCCTTCCATTACACCCTAAATCTTTCCGATTCATGCGCTTTCAAACAACAGAGGTTTATTTTATGGATAATTGCCTTTCCATGGGGTGTGCCTACTTTGAACTTTCCATGGGTTTTACACTACTGCACTGAAATGGGCACATTCGGGAGTCACTAACTGGGTGACTTCCTTGTTATTGGCCCCCGCAACTCCCTGCAATGTGGCAAGGTTCAAGATTCTATTTGATCCACAGGCTTTGTTTCAAGTGTTTGGTATGCCAATTTCACATGACTAGACTGAAGGCCCATCTACGTGTTTGTCATAAATGGGCATCGAAATTAACACCATTGCAGAGGGCGACAGCCAGGGTAACTAACATAGCATGTCCGCATTTGACTTTCTCAGGAGTTTGGTGGGGACTTGTTTGTGTGGATTCGTTTTCTGGACAAATTCAATGGAGTGCGCATATGGCCAGGACCTGCTGTCTCCAGTTGTGAACTCCAACTGTTTTTACGGACACAGCGGGTTCTAAGGGTTTTTTGGGCTTATCTCAATGGAGCATGAGGCACTGCATCATGGCATTCGAAATTGGTTCCTCATTTACGGAACTGTGACATAATTTTCTGGTGTGACAATTTAGAAGTGGTCCAGTCCATAAATAAGCAAAGCACTAGTTCTTCCCCTGCAATCAGGCTTATTAGGCATCTAATTTTGCACTGCCTTGAACTCAACATTGGCTTTAGGGCTAAACACGTCCCAGGTGTAGAGAATGCTTTAGCTGATGCAGGGAGCTTGACACTAATGATACTCTTTGTCCGTCTCATGTTTAACAGACAGATTGTCAAGCTGGCATAGAGGGACTTGCAGAGAAATCTTCTGCCTCCTTCCATCTTGAAGGCAAACAGAGCCTTTTGGCATGACTGGGTTCAATTTTCAGCCAATAAGGGAGGCCGGCACTCAAATCAGCAGCACTGCACGGTTTGACTTAATTTGGCATTATTATCAGTTCGTTGTTTCAAACTCGTTAATGTTCTTTACGCTAGCTCGAATTTCACTCATGGCTCAATTGCAGGTGAAGGGGATTTTACTAAAGGATTTTTAATCAGAAAATTGTTGATGGGGTGGGCTAAAACACATCCTACTACAGACGACACCAGACAACCTATAGACCCTACTACGTTGCACAAGTTGATAAATGCGGCTTGGGCGGTGAGAGTTACTGATTAAGAAGCCTTTTTTGAGCCACTTTTATGATGGCTTTTTGTGGTGCTTTTTGAGTTGGTGAGCTGGTAGCTGCATCTAAACTCTTCCATGATTCGGATTTATTGGCTAAAAACGTTTTTTTAAGAGATGCATCCCTGATTTTCAAGTTGCATAAATCTAAAACAGACCAATTTGGCAGGGTGCTTGGTCACAAGGGAGGCACACTAAGATCCAGACATCTGCCTAGTAGCACTGGGTAAAGCTTACTCGTTGGCTAGACCCATCGGCGGTCAAGTTTGGTAGCTCCTTCTTTACTCTGCGCCTCTTGCCAAAAAACTATTAAATTTTATTAAGTAATGTGTTTCAATGTTGAATGCAGACGGGACACATTCATTCAGAAAAGGTGCGGCCACCGCTGTGGCAGTAGAAGGGCCCTCCCGTGGAGAGCATCAAACAATTGGGTGGTTGGAGTTCCTTCACTTATAATAGATACATTAGACCCACTAAATTGTTTCCACTATTCTCCCTTTGGCAACCCAGACTTGTTTGCTTGTCACTTTTAGAGGTGAGGACATAAAGGGATTTCCCTAAATTTTCCTCCTATGAAGGACCTCATAGCATGAGTACCTTTGGGTTTTTTATGGTTTTACCTTCATATGGATTGTCTCTGTCCCTCCCCCCCATTTGTTTCCTCTTCCCAGCATTTACACGCTAATATATCCTGCCTTGTTTACATGGATGCATCTCATTTCTTACTTATATTGTGACAATTGAATAGTGTTTAATTTACCATTATATGTTTTTAATTGACCCTTAGAATGTTATTTTGTCTTACAGATCATTCACTGAGGCCCTTTCAAGTATTGGTGGTAGGCCAATCTTTCATCTACTGGACTGCCAGACATTTCTTAGCTTGGGATATGTCCAACTTTAACACCCCAGTGAACATCAAGTGGATTAGTAGTAGGCTAAGCTGGCCCATCTTAATATGATTGCCAATGGACAAGCCCCTTATATCTTAGTTATTCATTTAGGGGGTAATGGTTTTGGTAAGGGTCAAACTGTTGATCTCATCCGGTATATCATAGAGGATTTGCAGCTTACAGCTGATAGCTGGCTGGAGATTAAGATATTCTGGTCCAATATTGTCCCTAGACTTATTTGGAGAGGACTTGTCATTGGTAATGCCCTTACTGTATATTGACTATGGAATTATACCCCCTTCACTATCTAGTTCACACCCCAAAAATCGTAGGCTGAATTATGAGTTCTTTGCATTCCAAGACGGAGTGGACAGGGCTGCGTTCACGGATGTATCTCCCATTTCTGGGCATGCACAGAGTGATTTTGCATACCATACACTCAAAATTGACAGATGAATCAGGCCTATAATGTGACACATTTTGCACCTTTCAGAAAGCACATTCTATGTACATTTAAACCAATATATTAAAAAAGCCTTGCAAACACATAGGTGAAAAATGCTATAAACATTCGCAATGTTCCCTTCATGTCTTAAATTACTAGTTCTCAGTAATTTATGACATGATCACCCTAAACCACCATGTACATTTTTTGTGGATCTACCAATCTGTGAATCTAGGCATTAATTGATTTCATGGGAATGCTACCATAGATCATGAAGTGGGTGTGCACATTGAAATACACACTTAAGAACTATTTTTGTCTTTCAATTTTAGCAGTTTCTTAATGTCACTTATTGTATAATATATAATGTGTATAGTTCAAATTTGATAGACTTACCTTTAAAGCGACTCTGCAGCTAAGCGATGCACCACAATGCTGACCGCAAGTCATTTCTAACGGAGAGGTGTCCGGCAGTACAGTTTCTTGTCATCGCGACTTGGATTCCTTTAAATTTAAAGCGGCAATTTCTAGCCACTGCAGGTTAAGCGTTTAAACACTTAACCCAACATTGCTAAATTTAAAGGAATCCAAGTCGTGATGACAAGAAACTGTACTGCCGGACACCTCTTCATTAGAAATGACTTCCGGTCAGCATTGTGGTGCATCGCTTAGCTGCAGATTCGCTGTAAAGGTAAGTCTATCAATAGTCACATAGTTTTTTAACACTTTCATATTTTTTTGTAGGGCAAGTGGGTGTCGGGTTTTTCAATACCGAAAAACCATTCCCCACCCATATGGTGGCAGAGCCGTAACGACGGCGGTGCGACCACCCAGGGCGCGAGCACAAGGGGGCGCAGCCGCCGTTACCTGCCTATGTGCCCAGAAGAAACCACGCTCTAATTCAAGCAACAATTCATTCAGGGCATCAGAAGCAGTTCAGTGGAACGCATGTGCGTTCCACCGAAAGCAGGAAGTTCGGCATTTGGAACGCATTTGCGTTCCAAATGCCGAACTTCCTGTTTTCGGTGGAACGCACATGCGTTCCACTGCTTCTGATGCCCTGAATGAATTGTAACCTCCCGGATACACAACTTACTCACAATTCCCAGATACACAACTTACCAAAGTGTCCCCTGTATATCCTGCACGGTAAGGTTGTGACTTTTGTAGATCTTTGTTACAGATCAGTGATAGGAAACGGAGGGTAGTGGAGGTGGCTGTATGTGCCTGGGATCTCCCCTCCAGACAGGATTTAGTGAGAATAATATGAAGTTGCACTGACTTTCTTATAGAGGATTTGTCTCTAATGCTTGCTACTGATAGTAAATGTAGAATTTAGCAGATTATATACATCCAATATGATTCAGATTGTTTTGGTGAAAGGGAAAGTTGATTTCCACCTCTATAAAAATCATGAATTCTCCCCTATAAAATATCCTGTTTTTGCTTCTGTCAGTGCCTTTATGATTAAGATCTCTCATGAGACAATGTCCTTTGTTTTTCCGTCTGTCTTCTAATATCAATAATTTGGTTTGTACTTTAATATAGAACCAGTGCCATATATCTATATAGATATAAATATATATACAAGCATTTAGTTTTCATGCATTTGCAAATATGTGTAACATAATTTTTTCAGTAAAGTGCCAACCACACCCCCACATTAGGCTGGCCACACCCACTCGGAAAATGCCACGCCCACTTAGATGGGGGGCGCCGGTGCCCTGTCTCGCCCAGGGCACTAAAATGTCTAGTTACGGCACTGTATGGTGGTGTGCCATATTGCCACTTCCCCTACTGCCTTCATTGTAAATCTATCAAATTCCATTCACTTACTTTTCCATACCGCCACTTCTAAATTTTCCGTGCCGCCACTTCTAAATTTCCATAGTGCCACTTCTAAATTTTCACTTCTGCCACTGCATGCACTTATGTATGCGTTAGACTACACATAATTGTGTTGCATGTTTGCCAGTTTGTTAATAACATCCAGAGAATCTAATCTAACCATAATAACATTTTGTTAGCAAAATATTACTCCTGTGTGAATAAAATAATTAAGAATACAGTGAACTGAGTCTTAAAAAGAAAAAAAACCTCATTCATTAAAGTAATAAATATAAGAAATAGTTTGTTGTTATGGCTTTATGTAAATAAGAGACACTAAACACTAAAGACACTCTAGCAAATAAAATGTATAATGATTTCTTTATGTATTTTACTTTTGTAGTCTCTTAAGCTTTAGTTTCCATCAATGCATATTATACATGTTAATTTACAATAGCATTGCCGTGCATATGCAGTAATAAGACCTAGAAGCATTTGCCCGCTAGTAGAGTCTCTCAGATTGTGATTTGGTAATCTAAAGATACAGTAGTGCCTACTAAATTTCACAAAAGCTACATCAAAGATAATAAATTCTTCTCATGTCATCAGAATATTAACACACCTGCCGGCAAAGTCAAGATGTTAGTTTAAAGAATCACAAATATGGAAGAGTTCAATAATGTGGTGCATGACAGCTGACTGACAAAACTAATTAACTGCCTTAAGAAGATTCTCTATAAATGAAGCAGCATCTGCCCTATTATATTCTCATGTAGAACACTTTACTTTTTGTTTACTTATGCTGTAATGAATTTTGAGGTATTTTCTGCCGTTTTTCTGTCCTAAACACATGTAATATATTGCTGTATCTATATTCCTATATATTATTAGCTATTTTGACATATCCTTCCCAGAGAGCTTACAATTTCTCTTTGAAGGTATGCAAATTGTCTAAGGTGACAGTGGGACTTAAAGTAGCGTCTCCACGAATTCTCCATATTTAATACATTGCAACTCAATCCCCCCAAGATTCTTTGAAAAGACATCCCTCACTTTGTTCTCTATATACACATACTAAACTTTGAAAGTTCCACAGTGCCTATTTTGGTTCATTTAAAAACCAGTGAGGCAGTGTCCCCACACAGCATATGTTTTGATGCTTTCTTAAACAGAATACGTTACGTGTGCATGACATGTTGACAGCGCAATATAATATTGCACTCAAATCAGAAATCCATAGCAGGTTCAAAGTTAATGGAAACATACTACTTTCTGTTCAGGATTTTTTAAATATATTATAATAAGACAGCATTAAGATATTAAATAATCATATACTAAATTAATATCTGTGTTTCACTAATATTGCACTAACATAATAGAAATTCATAGTAGGTACACAATAAATTGGAAAACATTACTTTCTGATCAGAAATGGGAAAATATAATGTAATTTGTCATTGCCCATAGGTTGAAAATAATGATTATCACTTAACATGAATGAAATACTGTTGTTTTTAATGATGATGTGAAGTTTAAAACTGGGACAGCGAGATGGCGACCTGCTGTAGTGTAACCAGGAAGCTAGTTTACATATATATATATATATATATATATATATATATATGTGTGTGTGTGCACATATATATATATATATATATATATATATATATATATATATATATATATATATATTTATATATTTTACTTGCCATCACATTTTGAGTGGGAGGAAAATCTATTTTCCACTAAGATTATAGCCATATTTTTTTACTTTATGTACTTTGAACTCTGTATTCACCATGTCACTTCTGTCTTCCTGTGGTAGCTCAGGCTTCACTGCCAGACTATTACTAATTCTATGTTTATAGATCTCTGATAAGGTAACAAACAAAATTGCTGCATATACAGCAAAAAAGGCCACACGTGGGTCAATCCTGTCTCTGGACAGTTGGTGCTTGGTCATATTGGGGGCTATAAGTGAAGTCAATTGACCCACACAGGCCATCAGCAATTTGATTGTATCAATTGCAAGGACTACCCTGGATTTGAGATCACACACATCAATAAGGGATCAATTTGCTTATATTGCTAAATATGTCAAAACAACTTATAAAATAGATCTAAACATCAATTAAATATAAGTCTATGAAAAGGCTGTTGAACTGCATTTTCTGGATGCAGCTATTTCCAGAAGGATATTAAACCTATGTGATATACCGTAAGTTTAGTAACATTCATATTTGCAGTAATTTATATGATCATAAGCTTCTCTACTGTTTGCGCAGGTAAGTAATACCTTTTAAATAAATTATGTCTAATGTTTTTACTAAACTCAAAGGTATACATCAAAGACATAAGCAACTGAATAATGTGTATTTTTTCATTTGGGAGCATTATATTTTAGGACATAGGGATATCAATGCAGATACACAGTAGTGATATAATATGGCCTTGTGTGTTATTATTAAGTATATATGCAGTCAGCACCCTGAGACAGCGTAATACAATACATGTAAAACCCCTGTGCAAACAAGTCCATATTGAAGGTAAGGATACAGCAAAACTTTATGTAGCCCCATTTAATTGTTTACAAGATTTGCATGAAATCTGAAACAGGCCACAAAAATATTCATATAATTCTAACCATTAGGATAAGCCACAACCAGATTGTATTCAGTAATACCCTATATCTACTGTCTTAATGAAAACATTATTACTTTAACATGCATTAAAAAATATTTTACAAATATATTGATAAGTAATTCCTTGGGTCTTGGCAAGATGTATACAATAATAATAACAGACACCTGTGAATGAGGGAGTGATTGGGCATATGCACATGGTCAGTATACACTCAGGGCTGCCAAGAAGAATTCAGGGCCCCAGTACAACAAATTCATGGGGCCCCCCTTATAGTTGAGTAATCAAAAAAAATTATGATGGCGGCGCAAGATTTTTCAGGGGTGTGGTCACACGATTGGGGGCGTGGTAATGCGCCATTGCGGCGTGGCTAGCACATCAAAATCACTAGGTCCTGAATTCACCAGAGCGTGACATTTGTCCAAGCACTCCTGACTTTCAGACATCTAGCACCCTTGTGTAGTATAGGAAGAATGCAGTGTGTACAGAAAGAGTTCAGTCTTGGCCTGCGCCCTCTGGGCTCACCAAACATTGGCATTGTCCCTACTAGAATCACAACATTTCACACACTATGCTGCTCTGTCCTACCTGTTCTTCTCACTTTTTCCACCTGTGGCTGCTGGTTTCTTTAGTTGTGGCTTGTCTGGATCCTGGAATGTTGGAGGACCTATTTGGCTACATTTAGAAAATTACAGTAAGCCACGGCGTTAAATCAATAGCACCCACAATTAATAATTAGGCCTTTCTCCAGCCCCAACATTAAAATAATAGTATTCACATTTAATAAATAAACCTATTTCCCTTCCTGCAAACAGCCCCAGCAATACCTATTTCCCGCAACCATCACTGCCATTAAATAATTCATAGTCACATTTAATAAATAGACCTCATTCTCCCTAAACTCACCCCAACATTCAATAGCCCCCAAACCACCCCATCTTAAATTAATAGTCCCCATCATCACCCTATAAACAAAATAGCACATATTAATTCACCACCACCTACCTCACACTCACTACATTGCAACAAGCCCCCTGTGCCATCACACACACATTACTGTGCCCCTTCTTCACAACTACACTGTGCCCCCTTATGCTCACACTGTGCCCTCAATGCTGCCTTCCCTCCTTCTTTTCCCTCTGTGCCTCTCTCCCACTTTTTTTTCCTCCTCTGTGCCTCTCCCCTACTTTTTTTCCTCCTCTGTGCCTCTCTCCCACTTTTCTTTCCTTTTCTGTGCCTCTTTCCCACTTTCTTTTTATTCCTCTGTGCCTCTCTCCTTTTTTCCCTCCTCTGTTCCTCTCTCCCACTTTTTTTTCCTCCTCTGTGCCTCTTTCCCACTTTTTTTTCCTCCTCTGTGCCTCTCTCCCATTTTTTTTAATTCCTCTGTGCCTCTCTCCTTTTTTTCCTCCTCTGTGCCTCTCTCCCTTTTGTTCCCTCTGTGCCTGTCTCCCCTTTCTTTATAGTACTGTCCCTCTCTGTTTTCCTCTCCTTGCCTCTCCGTTTCTTTAAATTCTTTCAATTTAAATTAGCAGCGAGGGCCCGGACCGGGCCCTCTGGCATGGCCGGGCCCGGGTAAAATGTACCCGCCCCCCCCCTCTCAGCGGCCCTGATCAGGCCCAATATGTTTATAGAGATTATCAGCAGAAACAGGCCTACTCACAGTACAGCTGCAATGAGACCCATAAGTTCAAAAGGCTTATTAGATATTTGTAATATTCAGATTTGTGACTGAGCTGTCCCCAAACTTGTTTATGTATATTCTTATCAGACAAATGAAGTAGAGCATTAGGACCAAATTTGCTGCAGCATAAGTGATCAGAGAGTACATCTGCACATGGGCCCTTTTGAGTCAAAAATAAAATTTTGGAACTTTTAATATCTTTTTCCATATGGCAGTCTCAGAGTGTACAAGCCTTACATTAAATACAGGTCCAATACAGTGGTCCAAGTGGAAATTTAGAAGTGGCAGTATAGAAAATATAATTGAATGGAATTTGATGGTTTTCCAATGAAAGCAGTAGGAAAAGTGACGGCATGGCACACCATCAAATACCAGGCCACTTCGACCAATGATCAAATATATAGAACATAAAGAACAAATATAAATAATACAAATATAAAGAACATCTTTATACATAATTAGAGCAAGTCTATAAAATGACTGCTAGAATGCAGAATAATCATGGATTTTAGCGCACATTTTGATCAAACTGTGTATGCCCATCTGCCATGTCAAGATGACCTACACTAACAAATTATAATTTTATAATATGGATCTTAACTCATTTAGTGCCTCTAATTCTACAAGTAGTATTGGTAGGAACCAGACTGCTGTGATCAAAACCTCCTGATGGGTTTAATGTATATCTGTCTCAAATAATTAAAAAAATATGTTATTAGTGCTTAAAGTGTGCACCTGCATTATGTATTATGCATTATTGGATTATGTATTGTATTTTTGAATTATGTATGTATTGTATTGTATTTTTAGTCACAACACTGTATACGCTTCAGTATAGTTGGAAATTAAGGTGTGCAGACTAACCACCACTTGGAAATTTTTATATATAATTGTGTGTTTAAATCTGAAACTCAATATCTAACAAAGCCATAAAAATAGAAAATTATATTTATGTCTAGTATAAAATGATGTTAATTCATTTAGATATATTTTGGTTCAGATGTGTTTGATTTCCAAAACTTATCTATTTTTCATGGGTAACTAGATTTTTTTCTTGAAAAAGATCTAGGCTTTAGTTCAGTCCTAAGATTTATCTTTTATCTTTTATTTTGCTTAGATCACTAGAAACACTAGTTTTCTGTTACATGACATTTTGTAATGAGTAATAATGAAGTGTTTGAACTGTTGTAGAAACTACAGATGAATATTGAGTTGACTCATCTATTTTAAAACAGACAACAATTTTTCCATAAGTGTTATGGTTCAAAGCACTTTTTCTTCTTTTGAAAAGATTCATCTATAATTATACATCGCCATTATTTAAGTTGTTAGCTAAACAGTTTATCCGTAATTAGTAAACACAATTTGGAGAAACCTGCCCCACTTCTTAATGTAATTTGGTTATATACTTGCAACATGTCTATCATTTTCACCATTTATACTTAACAGTGTGAAAAATGGGATGCAGGAGCAAAATAGAGCTATTGGTTGTATGCAGACCTCATTTTAAGAAGGTATCATTTTAATGTGCAAACTACTCCCTTCTCCCCCTGTTCTCTCTGGTGATCTGGTTTAGAATTGTGCTCATTCCCAAAGTTCATCACCAAGCCCGAACATAAAGTTGATAGGTGATGTCAAAAGGAAAATAGCAGGTTTGGTACTTTATATTAGTTTTGGTTCACCAGGGATGCTAATTGTTCTAAAAAAAATGTTGTAAATACTGTTCACTTTGTTATTTTCTAAAGCAGAAACTATGCTATTGGAGAACTTAAAATAAATAAATAAAAGTACAAAAAATTATATAGGCTACATATGGAAAAGTATTCACTTTATATATGGCATATACATATACTGCATAAACATAAGCAAAATTTAATAGAATGCAATGAAAAAAAATCATTTCAACAAAAGTCCCGCCTCCTGATTAGGAATTGGTCATTTGCATTACACGCCTAGGAAGTAGCTTAATACTCTCCTTAACCTGTTTAATGGTTTCAGTGGGGCTTTATAGAAAATTACACGCTGAACAGAAAAAACAGAAGTCTTAAGAAATTTCCACTTTTCTCTTTGTAGGTGTCATTATAAAATCTGTGTTGTCCTGAATGCCCAATGAGAAAAGCATTAAACGTGCTATATAGTATATTATATAGAGGTTGTTTCTCCTGAATAGTATCTTACAAATGTCCCTGACACATATCTTTGTATTAGGGAGACTGTTTCCATAGTGCTTTGCATGTTCTCCTGAATGAAAGCTGATTATGAGGAAACGAACGTATTACAAGATTAAACGTAATCTCATTGCTTTTTTCAAGGTTCTTCCAAAATTTTATTGCATGAGAACATAAATCCCAAGAGCAATATTAATTTTTACTGTAAAATTAACTTCTTGCACTTCAATTATCCATGAAAACTGAGTACTTTTTTTAAATATAGTATATGTGCTAATTTTGTGGTACTCTAATTGAGAAGTTGTGGATATCATCTGCTATGCTCCTGTCTTCAGAAAGAAAGTGCCATCAACCCTAACACAGAGAGAGATGAGCTCCCAAAGCAGAACAAGAAACATAACACAAAACATAAGGATGATGTTTATTACATAGGTTAATGAAAGGGGATAGGAAAAGTGGATAATGGAATAGGCACAAGATTTCATATATAGTTTGGCAATCAATACAGTACAATTGATAAATAAGCCTATGTTTCTTACTGTGGCAAGATGGGCTTACTTTGTCACCCTGTCCGGAAGTTGGCTTTGAAGCTTTTCCTGGGGTTTTGCTTAGTATCAGCAACCTTTCCGTTACTGAGCTCCTCTACTTGTGCTGCTTTCGGGAAGGCACTAACCAAGTGTAAGTGTCAATCACACAAAACTGTGGTGCCTCTAGTTGTAGAACAGTAGTCACTGGCACTATGACACCATCACTGGTACCCGGATCCACTTGTTTCTGGGTGGTGTGTGTGGCTGCTGCATCACTTATTTGATGCTAAATGTGGCTGGTTCCTCCTGACTGCTTGCTTTTCATTATGACTGCTCGGAAGGGGGCATATTGTTGACTCAGGATTTCAGGTTAGTCATGATTCTGGGGCAGGTATGTGGAGAACTTACCTGGCCGGGGCCGTCGTCATCCCTCGGGCGGCGGTTCCCTCCGTTCAGCCGGGACGGTGAGCCAATCAGGGCTCACCTCCCGGCCATTTCAAAAAAGAAAATGGCGACGGACCAATCCGGGCCCGCCATGTCATCACGTGGCGTCGCGTCGACGCTACGTGATGACATTAGTGCGGCGCCGACTATTTAAGTCAGCGCGCGCGCCGCCATGTGCAGTCCGTCGGCGGAGAGATCAAGAAGAGGACGTGTCGCGGAGAGCTGCGGGATCAAGACTAGAAGAGAAGACAGCGGAGACCAGCAGTGGCGGCAGAGAGCCCTTGTTAGGGCTAAGAGCGCCTCTGCTGCCTGAAGACCGGCGTGATCAAGAACAGAAGCCGACGGCAGAGCGTAGAAGCAGCGGCAGACGGGGAAGGAGTCCAGGAGAAGCTCCCCGAAGACAGCCCCAGGTAAGGCCTTGCCAGGCAACTCCTCTCCCGGGCCCACGCCCGCAGCACACGAAATAAAGTCGGGCACTAGGCCCGTGGGCACAGTCGGGCACAAGGCCCGTTGGCACCGTGAAGTAGGGGCACAAGGCCCAGGGACCTGGGCACTAGGCCCCAACAAAGTTAGTGGGCCAGTAGGCCATTAGTATATATGATAAAGGGGACAAGCCCCTATTAGCTAGACAGGGGCGTGAGAGCCCAGGTACAAGGGCACAAGGCCCTTAGGTAGTTAGTGGCCTAGAGGCCATAGGAAGGCCAGAGGGCCTGGTTAGGGGCTAGTAGCCCGTATGCTATTAAGGGCACAAGGCCCTCAGTCAGTTAGGGAGGCCACAGGCCTCAGGCAGGGGCTAGGACCCCTAGGTAGTAGGGCACAAGGCCCTAGTTAGTGGGCTCAGAGCCCTGAGGTAGAGAGGGGGCTGAGGCCCGTTAATCAGAGCACAAGGCTCTGTGTGTAGCTGGGCAGAGACCCATGGTGTGTAGGGCATAAGGCCCTGGTGGTGTGTGGTAGAGGCGTGGGAGCCTCGTGAGTGTAGGCGCGGTCCTGTGTGAGGTGAGCACACGTGGTTAGGAGGTACAGTAGAGCGTAGGCTCCTGTGGTGCTGTAGCAACCTGCTGGTTGGCTAGCAGCGGTGTGCTCGGGTAAGTAGCGTGCAAAGTACTGTATACTGTATTTATTCTGTCTGTGCGGCGAGTATAGTTTACATTACGGTATTTTGGGTGTGCTACATAACTGTGTCCAGGGGCAAGACGTCAGGCCCCCATTAAAGGTAGGCTCTTGTTCCTGTGGTTTTCCTGTGCTAACCCGTGTTGTGGGGACAAGCGTAGTTACCAGCATACACATAGTCAGGGGAGAACACACGTAGTTTCCCTGTCCCTTATTTCCCCGGGGTCACACTGGTACCCAGAGGGGGTGGCTGAGTGAGTCGGTGGCAGTGCAGCACACCTTGAGGCAGTTCCAGGGGCGGCCGTGGTTCCGATCAAGGGTCCTCAAGGCCGGTTCCGTGCAGGTGGACCTGTGGTTCCGGACGTAGGGACACGTGTGAGATACCCGAGTACAGGCAGTCGGGCGGTTCAGTTCGATCGGCTGTTCCGTGCGGCAGTCGGCCCGCGGGTTAGTGTGCTGTTCTACGGAGCCTCAGCCGGGCTTAAAGAACCGGTCCTTAGGGTCCGTGGGTGACCCCATAGCAAGAAGGCAGCTTCTTGGTACAACCTGGGTGAGGGGGTTAGGAACCGCCCTCCGGTTTAGGCTGTGAATACCGGCTGGTGTTCCCCGTAGCGTGTAAGTGAGCAGTTCTGTTAGTGCACCACACCTAGTTAGTCCTAGTGTTTTGACTAGTTGCGTTGCCGACCATTAGAACGTTGTTAGGGTCGGGTCGCTGTTGCAGTCAGTCCAGTTTGGTGGGTGCCATCTTAGTCTCACGGAGAGCGTAGAGGGAGGCTGTGTGTTCTTGTCATCCGCAGGAGTCGGGAAGGTGCAGGAGAACCGGATCGGAAGTGGGAGTGTCCCGGTGAGTATCACGCTCGATTCCTCCTTTCGGTTAGGCCCTCACCGGCAGGTGTGTGAGGTACTTGAGGCGGGATTAGTCCTCGGACTAGTCCCCCGCGTCTTGGCAAGAACAAAGTGAGGAGGCGGCAAGGAGCTTGGACTGACTGTGCCCTTGTTCTTTGCCGTAGTCTCGGACAGCCCTTACTTGGTAGACTCGGTTTAACTGTGTTTTTTCCCTCTTAGGTGTTACTTGCGGGCGTCCGGAGAAAACCCAATCCGGGACCGAGGTAGGATCCAGTCATCCACGCGGATCGTGGTAAATTCGGAGGTATTAGGAGTTAGTCGCCCTGTGAGGCACATCTCCGATAGGGACCTTACAGGTACAGGCTATCTACCTGCATCAGTATTTGAGAAATTAAGTTAACCTTCAGTGACTCCTGTATCAAGTCAAAACATACCAGGACAGCTTTTAGACTACCACCCACCCCAATCCTGTGGACATAGCTAAGTATTTTCAGATCCAGGAATAAATTTGAATTAAGAATATTACAGTTTATTTAACCCAAAAGGTTACCAACAACACTATAGCCCTTTTAAAGTACAATGAAGCAATCACACTGTAAAACATTACAGCTTAACATAAAAGGAGAAACAGCATATCACAATTACCAATCTCCTAATCCTATACCTGGGATATCCTGCTTGGGCATAGTCCTATGGAACCAACCTCTCCTCACTCTTACTGCCAGCAAGGCCGTGCACTTGCTTTAGTGTCACCCCACTTTTGACAGGCACACACCATCACAAGACCCTCAGGGTCACGTTAAAAAGGACGTAAAATTTTCAGTTCCTGTTTCATGGCTTTCAATTGCAGCTGGCAGTCCATCAGAGACCACAGCAATCTCCAGTCTTCAGGTTCTTCAATCCTCTCTTTCTGGTTTCTGACCAAAGCTATTTAGCCTTTCTCTGGTTTCCAGAGTTGTGGCTTCAGGGTATAGGTCTCTGATGATTACATAATTGACAACCCTTATTTCCTGGGGGCTGGATAGGGATCAAGAATTTTACTCCTGGATCCAGCTGACCATAGCTTTGCATAGTCTGATGATAACAGGCACCCACAATGGTTCTCCTCAAAGGGTCATAATCACTGTAGATGACATAGGCTGTTGTAGCCTCTCTGTTAAATTTACCATCTGCAGGAAAACCTTGGGTCCAGCAAGAGTTGGTGATTAGCTTACTTATGGAGCTGTATGCACTTAAGGCAATCTTTGTGGAAAAAGCTCACCCAGAGTAGCTGCAGCTGTTCCAGGGAACCATTTTCTGTAAAACATACAAAGATTACATATAACAGTGTCTTGCAGGACTAGAACAGAATTTTTAGGAACGTTGATGATTATTGCTCGAAGGAAACTCTTAAAAGAAACTGTCTCACACACCATCACAAGACCCTGAGGGTCACATTAAAAAGGATGTAAAATTTTACGCACACACACAGAGATACACACACATACATACACACACACTAGTACAGTACTTTGATAGAGTGAAGATGTTACACACAACATTATGTGATCCATATATATATTTATATATATATATATATATATATATATATGTATATATAGACTGTATATGCAAAAGCAGGTTCCACATCAGCCGTCCATTCAAATAATCATTAGTAATATTGGACCAATCGTCAGTGTGTGTGGAGGGGGATAGACTGCACTGAACCAACCATTCAGTACTAGAATTAACTGACCCAATGGACAAGGGCTTTCTGCTCATGTGTAGCTCATTTCTCCCCTGGTTAGCCATAAAGACAAACTTTTACTCTCCCAAACAGCACCCAATCAGACATGTGGTGGTCAAGATTACACCATCTCCCCATATGAGCTTAGACACAGTTTAAATTCCATATCTTGTGTCACAGAATCTCCCAAAACATGTTGTGGACATCTTACATCACAAATACATCTCTAAATTCTACATACACATGATAAACAAAACAAATACCTTATACACAGGACACCTTACCACAAATAATGATATTATATTCATGAGCACACATATTGTATATATTAATATACTAGTCTGGTGCACTAGCAATTAGGTTGAAACATTTACTAGTGCACATGCATGATGAGACTCCGCCACAACTCTAATTATATCACTGACACAGAAGAAATCTCACTCACTTTAATTTAGGGATGTGCACCGGCGACTTTTGAGGTCTCGTGTTTTGTGTTTTGGATCCGGATTTTCGTTATTTTTGGGGTTCGGATTTGTCTCGCAAAACACTTGACGAAAGGTCTCGGTTCGGATTTAAGGTTTTGGATTCGGATTTTTTTTGAAAAAAACATAAAAAGTTTAAAAATCAAGTTTTTGGGCTTATTTTCACTCCTAGGCTATTATTAACCTCAATAACATTCAATAACAAGCATTTCCACTAATTTACAGTGTATTCTGAACACCTCACAATATAGTTATTAGTCCAAAATGTTGCAACAAGGTATCTTTTTGGACTGCGTAGAGAAGTGGGTCACCACAATATATATTAAAAACCCTGAACTTATATGATTCGCACCAATAAATGTACCTGGACTGCGTAGAGGAGTGGGTCACCACAATATATATTAAAAACCCTGAACTTTTATGATTCGCACAAATAAATGTACCTGGACTGCGTAGAGGAGTGGGTCACCACAATATATATTAAAAACCCTGAACTTTTATGATTCGCACCAATAAATGTACCTGGACTGCCTAGAGGAGTGGGTCACCACAATATATATAATAAGAAAACCATCAACTTGTATGATTCGCACCAATAAATGTACCTGGACTGCGTAGAGGAGTGGGTCACCACAATATATATTAAAAAGTAAAAACCCTGAACTTTTATGATTCGCACCAATAAATGTACCTGGACTGCCTAGAGGAGTGGGTCACCACAATATATATAATAAGAAAACCATCAACTTGTATGATTCGCACCAATAAATGTACCTGGACTGCGTAGAGGAGTGGGTCACCACAATATATTAAAAACCCTGAACTTTTATGAATCGCACCAATAAATGTACCTGGACTGCGTAGAGGAGTGGGTCACCACAATATATTAAAAACCCTGAACTTTTATGAATCGCACCAATAAATGTACCTGGACTGCGTAGAGGAGTGGGTCACCACAATATATATAATAAGAAAACCATCAACTTGTTTGATTCGCACCAATAAATGTACCTGGACTGCGTAGAGGAGTGGGTCACCACAATATATTAAAAACCCTGAACTTTTATGAATCGCACCAATAAATGTACCTCGACTGCGTAGAGGAGTGGGTCACCACAATATATTAAAAACCCTGAACTTTTATGAATCGCACCAATAAATGTACCTGGACTGCGTAGAGGAGTGGGTCACCACAATATATATAATAAGAAAACCATCAACTTGTTTGATTCGCACCAATAAATGTACCTGGACTGCGTAGAGGAGTGGGTCACCACAAAATATTAAAAACCCTGAACTTTTATGAATCGCACCAATAAATGTACCTGGACTGCGTAGAGGAGTGGGTCACCACAATATATTAAAAACCCTGAACTTTTATGAATCGCACCAATAAATGTACCTGGACTGCGTAGAGGAGTGGGTCACCACAATATATATAATAAGAAAACCATCAACTTGTTTGATTCGCACCAATAAATGTACCTGG
Organism: Mixophyes fleayi; assembly: GCF_038048845.1. Lineage (NCBI taxonomy): Eukaryota > Metazoa > Chordata > Amphibia > Anura > Limnodynastidae > Mixophyes > Mixophyes fleayi. Next base: position 118,795,995 of record NC_134402.1, read on the forward strand.
ACTGCGTAGAGGAGTGGGTCACCACAATATATTAAAAACCCTGAACTTTTATGAATCGCACCAATAAATGTACCTGGACTGCGTAGAGGAGTGGGTCACCACAATATATTAAAAACCCTGAACTTTTATGAATCGCACCAATAAATGTACCTGGACTGCGTAGAGGAGTGGGTCACCACAATATATTAAAAACCCTGAACTTTTATGAATCGCACCAATAAATGTACCTGGACTGCCTAGAGCAGTGGGCACTGGGCACCACAATAAAATATATAAAAAACCTTCAAGAGGTCTGCATTACACTACACATACGGCTGCTCCTCCATCCTCTCCATCATATACATGTTGGAGTTTTAGCGTGTGACAACCTCTTGTTTTTGATAATGTCAGTGCATTTTGAATATTTTTCAATTTGCCCCACACCACTGAATGTACTTTATCTATGATACGCATCTATCTATCTTGACTGCGTAGTGTGGTGGCCCCGGTACACAATTTGGTACCGAGGCCACAATATAATTAAAAAACCCTCCACGTGTCAGAATTCCACCAAACAAGTATCTGGACTGCGTAGTGGGGTGGCCCCGGTACCCAATTTGATACCGGGGCCACAATAAAATAAATACACCCTCCACGTGTCAGAATTCCACCAAACAAGTATCTGGACTGCGTAGTAGGGTGGCCCCGGTACCCAATTTGATATCGGGGCCACAATACCTCCTCCAAACATGGTACAGACAATTCGTCATTGAGATCCCATCAAGTATGTTAAAGACAGACAGGGTCGAAGTGTTATTGGTTGACTTTGTAAACCAAAAAACTGTCCCTGTTGCACATAGTCGTGCAATGAAGACTGACTTTTTCATTTAAAGGCACCATCTTTCAAGTGTAGTGTTTGTAAGTCTAAGTCATATTACACTTTTGGTAAAATTGGTTTATTTTGTTCCTCTTTATGGTAACTACTAATAGAATTAAAGTATTAAATAGAAGCGGCAGTTCCTCTTTATGGTAATTAGTAATATAATTAAAGTATTAAATAGAATTAAAGTATGAAATAGAATTAAAGTATTAAATAGAATTAAAGTATGAAATAGAATTAAAGTATTAAATAGAATTAAAGTATTAAATAGAGTGGTATAGAGTTGTAGTGTGGTATAGATAGAGTGGTCCCCACAATATAATAATAAAACCCTCAACTGGTCTGAATTCCACCAAACAAGTATCTGGACTGCGTAGTGTGGTGGCCCCGGTACACAATTTGGTACCGAGGCCACAATATAATTAAAAAATTGGGCATCAACTGTCACCGTTGTTTAATATCTGATACACCTAAATATGGACTGCACAGTGGAGTGGCCCCGGTAGTAAATTTGGTGCCGGGGCCACAATACCTCCTCCAACTTCCAAGTGTAGTGTTTATAAAGACAGACAGCGTCGAAGTGTTATTAGTTGACTTTCTTAACCCTAAAATTGTCCCTGTTGCAAATATTCGTGCAATGGACAGTTACTTTTTTATTGAAAGACTCAAGCTTTCAAGTGTAGTGTTTATAAAATATAAACAACAATACAGTAGTTTTAGAGCACGTCAATACCTCTTGTTTTAAATTATGACAGGGCATTTTACTTTTGGTTTAATTTCTTGAATTTTTTTAAATTTGGTTTTACTTTTTGAACATGGCAAACGACTGTTGATTGGTCATATAATGCAAAAAAAAAAGGTCCAAGATGGAATTGTCCTTGGGCCCTCACACCCACCCTTATGTTGTTGAAATAGGACATGCACACTTTAACAAACCAATCATTTCAGCGACAGGGCCTACCAAACAACTTTGGCTGAAATGATTGGTTTGTTTGGGCCCCCACACCAAAAAAGCTATTCATCTCTCCCTGTACAGACTAAACAGGCTCTACTGAGGCAAGATGTCGTCCTCATCCTCAACCTCTGATTCCTCTCCCCCTACAGTGTGTACTTCCTCCTCATCACACATTATCAATTCGTCCCCGCTGGACTCCACAACCACAGGTCCCTCTGTAGTATCTGGAGGGCAGTGCTGTACTTCATTGAGGAATTGATTATTCATTTTTATAAACATCATTTTTTCAACGTTGTGAGGAAGCAACCTCCTTCGCCGCTCACTGACCAGGTTCCCCGCTGCACTAAAAACTCTTTCCGAGTACACACTGGAGGGGGGACAACTCAGGTAAAATAGAGCCAGTTTGTACAGGGGCTTCCAAACTGCCTTTTTTTCCTGCCAGTAACAATATGGACTGTCTGACATGTCTACTTGGATGGTGTCAGCAAAGTAATCATCCACAATTTTTTCTATTGTGACAGCATCCAATGCAGCGAGAGTAGACATGTCTGCAATGGTTGGCAGGTCCTTCAGTCCGGACCAGATGTTATCAGCATCCCCGCCAGTGCCTCTTTTGGGAAAACTGAGCTTTTTCCTCGCAGCCATAGATGTGGAAGAAAATGAGGGTGGAGCTGTTGGCATGTCACGGTCCTCTTCAGAGGACAATCTCCTGACCAGCAGGTCTTTGCACCGCTGTAGACTTGTGTCCGCCGGAAACAGAGACACAACATACGCTTTAAACCGAGGATCGAGCACGGTGGCCAGAATGTATTCCTCTGACTTTAAAAGAGTGACCACCCTCGGATCCTGGCAAAGCGTACGAAGGGCTACATCCACAAGAGCTACATGCTTGCTGTAATCGCAATGGCTTACCAGCTCCTCCCTCACTTTCTCCAGCTGCTTCTGCAACAGCCTGATCAGGGGAATGACCTGACTCAAGCTGGCAGTGTCGGAACTGACTTCTCGTGTGGCAAGTTCAAATGGCTGGAGAACCTTGCACAACACGGAAATCAGTCTCCACTGCGCTTGACTGAGGCGCATCCCCACTCCTTTGCCTATGTCGTAGGTGGCTGTGTAGGCCTGAATGGCCTTTTGCTGCTCCTCCATGCTCTGCAGCATATAGAGGGTGGAGTTCCAGCGCGTCACAACCTCTTGTTTGAGGTGATGGCAGGGCAGGTTCATGCTTTTTTGATGTGCCTCTAGTCTGCTGTAGGCACTGGCTGAATGCCGAAAGTGTCCAGCAATTTTGCGCGCCACCGCAAGCATCTCCTGCACACCCCTGTCACTCTTGAGGTAATGCTGCACCACCAAATTAATGGTGTGGGCAAAACATGGGACGTGCTGGAAATTGCCCATATTTAATGCCCGCACAATGTTACTGGCATTGTCTGACACCACAAATCCCCATGAGAGTCTAAGTGGGGTAAGCCACTGGGAGATAATTTCCCTCATTTTCTCTAATATGTTGTCAGCGTTGTGCCTCTTATTAAAGCCTGTAATACACAATGTTGCCTGCCTTTGCACGAGCCGCCATTTTGTAGTTGCTGCTACTGATGCAGCTGTTGCTGTTGCTGCGGAAGGGGATGCATCTACCCAGTGGGCTGTCACAGTCATATAGTCCTTCGTTTGCCCAGAACCACTTGTCCACATGTCCGTGGTTAAGTGGACAGTGGGTACAACCGCATTTTTTAGAGCACTGAGGACACTTGATCGTACTTCTCTGTACATTTTTGGTATCGCCTGCCTAGTGAAGTGGAATCTCGACGGGATTTGGTACCGGGGACACAATACCTCCATCAACCCTCTAAATCCCACTCCACTGATGGCGGACACCGGGCGCACGTCTAACACCAACATTGCAGTTACAGCCGCAGTTATACGCTTTGCAATAGGGTGACTACTATCGTATTTTGTGGTCATGGCAAACGACTGTTGGACGGTCAATTGTTTTGTGAAAGACTTAGCGGTCTTACGACTTCCCCTCTGGGAAGATGACCGACTAACAGCAGCAACAGCAGCAGTGGCAGTAGTAGGCGTACCGCTGCAGGATTCCTCGGATGAATCCCGTATTGAGGAGGACTCAGTCTGGCTGCTGACTTGGGCTGCAGGACTGAATCTGATGGAGATTGTGGAGGAAGTTGACGAGGAGGGTGTTGCTGGTGTGTATCCAACTGGACCACGGGATTTAGGTGTCCCTGTACCGATGAGGGTCCTAGCCCCAGTTCCTGAACTAACCACTGAACTATGAAGGTTATTCAGGTGACGTATAAGGGAGGATGTTCCTAGGTGGGCAAGATCCTTACCCCTGCTTATTTGAGCTTTACATAAGCTACATATGGCCATACATTGGTTGTCTGGATTTGGATAAAAATAACTCCAGACCGAAGAGGTGCATTTTTTGGTCTTCTGACCAGGCATGACGATGGGCTTTTTCATCCCATGGACATCAGCTGTTTCCCCCCCTGGTGCCTCATTTACAATAACCACATCACCATCCTCATCATCAAGTTCCTCCACAGCGCCAGCTACATCATCAATAGCCTCCTCCCGAGCCGCCTCTTCCCGTACAGTGATGGGAAGGTCAGGCTTGACAACCACCAACATCCTTGGACTCGCCTTGTGGATTTGTGATAATTTCTCTTTAGAAGGCAGAGTTGTTTGCTGTTTTGTTGCTGACAGCATAACTCTCTTCAATTTTTTGTAGGGGGGGGGAGGAGGAGGAGGGCTAAGATCCGTGGGTGAAGCTGAACCACTAGTCATGAACACGGGCCAGGGCCTAAGCCGTTCCTTGCCACTCCGTGTCGTAAATGGCATATTGGCAACTTTACGTTTCTCCTCAGATGATTTTAAGTTTCTCTTTTTGCTACTTTTTCTTAACTTGGGCTTTTTGGATTTTACATGCCCGGTACTACGAGATTGGGCATCGGGCTTGGAAGACGACGTTGATGGCATTTCATCGTCTATGTCATGACTAGTGGCAGCAGCTTCAGCATTAGGAGGAAGTGGGTCTTGATCTTTCCCTACTTTATCCTCCAAATTTTTGGTCTCCATTATATGTAGCACAAGATACTGCAGAATGTGTGAACTTGGTAATATTGCAGTACCAATGGACTTATACTGCTGTATTGGTTTTGCAAATTTGGTTATAATTATTATATATTTTTTTTTTTTTTTACATTTTTTATTTTTTTTTTATTTTTTTTTATTTTTAAAAAACTTGGGAATAATGGGGAAATAACTATGCCCTTAGAAGCACAGAGCACAGGACACAGCACCACTGGACTGAACAGGACACGGCACAGGACCCAGCAGCACTACGGAACTCAGCAGGACAGAGCACAGGACACAGCACCACTGGACTGATACTGCAGAATGTGTGAACTTTGTAATATTGCAGTACCAATGGACTTATACTGCTGGATTGGTTTTGCAAATTTGGTTATAATTATTATATTTTTTTTTTTTTTTTAAATGTTTTATTTTTTTTTACTTTTTTTTTATTTTTTAAAAACTTGGGAATAATGGGGAAATAACTATGCCCTTAGAAGCACAGAGCACAGGACACAGCACCACTGGACTGAACAGGACACGGCACAGGACCCAGCAGCACTACGGAACTCAGCAGGACAGAGCACAGGACACAGCAGCACCACTGGACTGATACTGCAGAATGTGTGGACTTTGTAATATTGCAGTACCAATGGACTTATACTGCTGGATTGGTTTTGCAAATTTGGTTATAATTATATATATTTTTTTTTTAATTTTTAATTGTAATTTTTTTTTTACTTTTTTTTTATTTTTTAAAAACTTGGGAATAATGGGGAAATAACTATGCCCTTAGAAGCACAGAGCACAGGACACAGCACCACTGGACTGAACAGGACACGGCACAGGACCCAGCAGCACTACGGAACTCAGCAGGACAGAGCACAGGACACAGCACCACTGGACTGATACTGCAGAATGTGTAAACTTTGTAATATTGCAGTACCACTGGACTTTTACTGCTGAATGTGTGAACTTGGTAATATTGCAGTACCAATGGGCTTATACTGCAGGATTGGTTGTGCAAATTTTGTGGTAATTAAAAAAAATTAAAGTAGTTTTTGGTATTTTTTTAAATAACTTTTTTTTATTTTTTTAAACACAAGGGAATATTGGGGAAATAACTATGCCCTTAGAAGCACAGAGCACAGGACACAGCACCACTGGACTGAACAGGACACAGCACAGGACCCAGCAGCACCACTGACCTCAGAAGGACAGAGCACAGCACACAGCACCACTGGACTGATACTGCAGAACACAGCACAGCACAGCACAGCACAGCACAGAACTAAACAGCACAGCACAGAACTAAACAGCACAGCACGAGATCTACCAGGACAGAGGACCACCTAACACACCCTCCCTCTACCCTGATCAATGCCCGAGTGAAGATGGCGGCGACTAGCGGGGAATTTATAGGATCCGAGTATCGCGAGATCCGACAACGGGATTATGAGTCAGAGCCTCAGTTTCAGATTTGAATTTGGCGCCAATACCCGGATCTGTCTCGGATCCGACTCGGATCCGCAACGTTCGGGTGGGCTCGGATTTCATAAATCCGAGTGCGCTCATCCCTACTTTAATTTTCTCTATATAGAATCTACATGTGTTAAATGTTAATTGCCCAGCTAACTTATCATTTAAGTAATACTAACTCTACATAATTAACAATTAGCCTCAACATAGGCCTGATTAAGAGTTAGGTGTACCTACATTTTTGTGGCATGAGTACATGCATTTTGTAGCTCGCATGTGCACTAAATTTCATGCATGTGTAGATTTGTGCGTATTGTACACTTGCATCCCCTTAACCCTAAAGAGGTAGAAGGCCATCATAAGTTAAGTACAGTAAGGATGTGTTCATGTAAGTATAGTGTGCGCTTTGGACATGCAACATAATTAGACGTAGATGCATCCCTCTTGTGGGTACTGAAGCTGGGGTACAAAGATAGACAGTGATGATAATGACAATGAGTGGCACTTTTTAGCTGATTCTGATTGACTGTTTGTGTATTGATTCCTCAAGGTGATAGTCCTACATTGTTGCTATACTATTTCATGTCAGCCATCTAATCTGATTACTTATTTGTCATTTTCATTTGAGTTTGCATTTAGTAATAACACTGTCAAGACACTATTCTCTCTTGTGTATATGTTACTACATTACATTATATTTTCCACAAATAGGGTAATGTAACTTTTACATTTACTACTAACATTGTATATAAACATAACATTTTTGCTGTTATGTGAACATATACATATACAGATATAATACTGTTTTTGTGTTATTTACCTGGCCATAGCTTAAGTGTATTATTGGCTGTGAGTGTAGTCAATGTGTTTTTAGTGGTACCACTTTTATGTTTCAAATGTGTCCTTAGCTAGTGTCACGTATCAGTAGCACTGCTCTAGATGATCGGGTGTCTTACCATAGTACATGCAACTTTGTGTTCCTGGTTCGGGAAACTGATCATCTACAATGATGTCTCCTTTTTGTCCTTGACGGCTTCTGTATCTGTTTATACTTCTGTACTTGCTTATCCTGTTGTTAGGACTTTACTTGCAGCCCTTTCTATCACCTCAGCAATCACTAAACTTCTCTGTGCTATCTTCTACTAGGCCACTCTGTCAGTCACTTCACTAATTCTAATTGGGCTCCTTTTTTTTCTACTAAGTTTAACTCTTTAAGTTACAACCTTATTTGTTTACATTTCTTTACTTTATAATCCCTCTCCTCTGTTACTTCTCTTAAACTCCCCTGACTTCTATCTATAGTAACTTATAGCATTTATCCTTTTTACAAAAAATATTTATTTTCTTTGCTTCTTTCTGCACATATTATAGGTATTGAAATACAACACCTATTCAAATAAATCTGTAAAATTGTATTTTGCTTAATAGCGTAAAATCCCCCAAAATCACCTGAACTGAAAATGAATTAATTATTAATCGAGTGAAGAATGTTGGGGGGGATAAATTAACAAATTAGTTTTTGGTGATTTGGGGAAAATATTACTTCTGAACAAAATCAAACCTTGATACATTTTCCCTCTATGGGGCAGATTTAATTAACGCGAGGAACATTGCATGATGTGTCTCCATGGGATGTTGTATGTAAAAATATGGTCATAGAGGTGTCAGCAAAACTTAGAGATATTTCCTGTACTGTAAATACCAGTAGTTTCAGCAGAAACACAGGGGACCTTGCAGCTAATTGAATCTGCCTCTATGTGTCGTTGTTACATGCCTTCCCTTCAGGAAACAATCAACATATCTACTCCCTGCATCTTATATATAATAGCACCTTATATAAATATTAGAATATCATAATTATGTAATCTCTGGGAGGCATATTCAATTAGGTCTGACGCTCGCGATTACGCGTGACTGCACAAGTCCCGTTACCCCAACACTGTGGATTTCCGTGCACACTCCATAGGATTGCAAAGGGAAATCCGCAATGTTATGGTACCGTATTGTCACTTTACATGCGCAGCCACACGTAATCGCGAGCGACGGACCTAATTGAATATGACCCTAAGAAAAAATTATTGTGCAATAAAGCAATTATTATTATATTGTAAATGTATACTAAATTGTATATATTTATTTGCAATAAACCGTAAACTTGTTTACCATTTTGTATCTAATATTATGCTTATATAAGTAAATATTATAGCATATTTTCCCTAGCTGTCTTATTATGTATCCCTGGCCATAATTTAACTTTTCTATCAAGTTAAATAGAATAGAGCTTAGGGACTTTTCGCTTTTAATTAAATATGTTGGCATCTAAAGTCTAATAAATCCTTGTTGTCCCATAGTTTGACTATGTTTCCAAGAAGGATCAGTAATACATAAGCAAATGATTCCTTATAGCTGAAACTTCTCATCAAAAGAAAGAAAAAAGACTGTACTTCTGAGAAGCTGACACAAGAATCTGGAAATTAACAAAACACTTGAGTTCTGAGAAGCTGACAAGAACATTGTAATATTTTAATACAAAGTTCCAATGCAATTTACTTTGAGAAAAAATGTCTTTTAGGGCAAGCAGATTGCACTCGTTTATTTACATTTATAATTCTAAGTGCTCTTGGCATTGTATACTCATCAACAAAGCTGATGTATTTCTACCACACTGAATACAATGCCAGCTGCATATGGTTGCAGTGTGTGAAGACAATCAGCAAACATCTTCATGTTTGATTGGTCAATTATATAGTAATGAGGCTGCGAGCAAGTGTCTTATATTTCATTGCTTCTGGAATATTCTGGTTTCTTCACTTTTAAATGTAAAGACAAATATATGTCTCTCTCATTTTAATTGCATTAGCCTTTATTAAATCCTTGCCCTAAGGGTCTGCATTATAACACAATTGTACACAATTCTTTTTGTTATATATATATATATATATATATATATATATATATATATATATTTATTTGTGATTCATAGAAGCAACCTTTCATACCATGATCTCCAGTTTCAGTTAGATGGGAACTTCCTATTACTAATTTGTCCTGATGGGAGACACTACTCTTTCCATAAGCTCTCAGTCCCTGGCTTTCCTGTTGTCTATAGTACCATCTTCACATCAAGACACTGCCCCTGTCAAAGCAGTCCTGTCCTCAAACAATTACATAAGTGGGCATGTCACTGCCTCACACAAGATCAGCACACTTATATCCTAACATCAACTGTGCTGCTGCAAACTATTATCACCTATCAGCGGCTGCTTTCAATTCAGCGTAGCATGTATAATGCTAGGCTCGCCCTCTACCTTACACCTCTCTTAGTGCAGAGAAGTGCAAGTGCGCTGAGATCCGTCTCAGTCGGAGTGCAATTTGCGACGGATCTTTGGTTGAAAGGGCTTTTTGCGCTGATCAGTTTGCACAATGTGTATTTCAACCTTCCTCTGTTGCAAAACATTATGACATAAACATTTATTAAGGAAATATACATGTATTATTTTATTTGCCTTTCACATACTTCATTATCAAATAATGAGATACAAGATTGCAGATAAAAGCCAAATATAATGCAATATTATATTAGTTAAATTAAAAATAGGTTACGATCCAAATATGAAAGTATAACTCCTTTTTTTTATTCTGCTCTGTTTTTTAGTCATCTTACATTGTGTTTGACATTTTGTGTGTCTATAGACACTGCAAATAAATCCAAGTGTTTGTACTTCGTCAACCAATCAGTTCATATGCTCATAATATGACCTTTTACAGGTTAATGTCATCTGCTAAGGTAAAACTGGTTAATTAATAAGTAATGTAAACAGATTTGACCCTAGTAATTAACTTCAAAGCAACTTCAAAGCAATCAATGCTGAAGAGCAATACTAAATTACAGTAATCATAGAAATTATACATTTTTCATTGTCAGAAACTAAAGGATTGAATGTGAAATAAGTAATTGAAATTGCATATTATGCAATCATTTTTTCTAGAATGTATTACTTTTCGTGTGCATCTTACTAAAAATGTACTATTGATTTATAATTCTTGTAACTTCATATTTTTACGTGTTTATGCATCAAGCTTATTTGACACTTAAAAGATACGGAAACCGCATTTCGCATTTTTTAAGTATGTTTGCTATGCATTAACTGGCTAACGGAGGAGAATATCGTGCAGCTTCACAGTCCCAGGCTTGCCCTGACATAATGCATTCCAGCGGTGCATAAATATGCATCACAGTGGTGTGCAGCGATGCATATTTATTTGCACCTGATCTTATTGTTGCATAGACCCCTGGATATGTAAATATTCTAACCACATGTTTTGAATGGAGATAATAGTGAATCTACAAACCCACAAACCTAGGAGCAAATTTATTTGGTGGGAGTATTGCCAAGGAATGGTAAGTGGGCACCTTGCACTAGGCAACTAGGAATCGTTGCCCAAATAAAGAAACAGTGCAGGTCTGCATTTGTTTTGCATTTTGGGTAAATTTACCAAACTGTATCAAATTTAGATTTAGTACGTACTTCAATTTTACAGGAAACTCATACTTAACAACAAATGTAAATCACAGGATTGTGATGTTGTAAACGTGCAAATGAATAGACAAAAGTGAATTATTTTGCAAAGAATGCATGAGCTATATTCCTATGACATTAGGACATGAGGATTAGTTATTATTAGTTATATTGTATTATACTGTAAGGGGCAAACGCAGAATTTGAGGAGTGGGGTTTCCACGCCACATCTCCAGTGGGCGTGACTAGCATGTGTGGGGGCATGGCTATAATTTTACAACATTTACACACAAAAAAATCTATATATATGTCTATATATATATATATATATATATACACACACACACACACATATATATATATATATATATATATATATATATATAAGTTATTGGGTTACAGGGTGAAGCCAGATATTGCACACAAGCAATCTTGTATGGTGTTTGACCAAAGACAAGCAAACTTATATAGTGTTTTAATTCATAGACCAAAAACTCCATTTCTGGAGAGCTGTGGATCCTCTACTTTATTAATCCTATAATACAATATTTATATATATAGATATCACACAGCTCTCCAGAAATGAAGTCTTTGGTCTATGAATTAAAACACTATATAAGTTTGCTTGTGGCCAGTATATGAAACTAGAGAGCTATTTTCCGATTTTTTAAGATAGCCATATAAGCCCTCCCCGTTCGTTCGCCAGGGAACACAGCCAGTGAGGTATTGCTGGGAGATATGTGAGGGAGGAGCTGCTGCGGCCGCGCATGCGCAGCAGCTCTATTTCGGAGAGGGTGAATTGTACAGCATCCGCGGTGGTGCTGTATAGGCAAAATGGTTTGCATGTTTAAAGACTTGCATTGGCGAATGATCGTTCGCGGATGGGAGGGGTTCCTGGAGAACCAGAAACCTCCCCTGCGTGTGCCCCTGATTGTATGCTGCATTTGCATTCTAGAGGTACAGTCAACAAATGACTGCCTACACTATGTAAGTGGCAGTTGTTCTTTAAAGATAATTCAAACGTATTTAAAATGTCTGTAAAATGTTAAAATGTACTAATTTTACAGTAAGGGCCTCATTTAAAGCGAAGAATAAAACCATCTAGAAGTTTAAATTTTGCATTCTAGTCAAAAAGGTGAAAAAGTACTGCAGGTGGGGCAGATTTAAAAATTGTGGACATATTTATAGTTGGGAGGGGGTGTACTAGCTGAACTCTAAATCACAGAGTGAAAATAAAGTTGCCCTGTATTTTTGTGCTACGTAAAAAAGCAATAAGTATTTTCCCTGCATTGAAAACAAAATGCATTTGTACCCCTTGCATCATCAAATGATTTGTCCAGGTGTAAATCTTTCTTTTGAACTCTAAATGAGGTCCTACATTTCCATTAAACAACTATTTATTTATACCCCAAATTTAGTCATACAGTAATAAATGCATAGCTATTTCCATCTATCATTTTGCACCACTTAATAGACCTGCAAATGTTGAGTCTGATGTTACAAATACTGTTGCGTGTATGTGAAGAATGAAATCACTTTAAAATGTATCTCATTTATCATTTAGTTTTCCTATTAAACCAGTTCATAATTGGTAAACAGCAGAATTGCATTCAAGCATTGTTTTGTTTAGAGAAATATCAATAACAAGGAAAAGTAACACAACATATGACAATGTTCAGTGATTAATATTTTAAACTTTGCTAAAGATTACATGAATTTTTTTTAGTAGTAAAGCACAGTAACTGCTTAACTTAAAAATAAAATTTTACATTTATTTGGAGACGCTGTATTATCAAAGGCTCATTAAAATCTCCACTTTCAATCATGCAGTCATTTCAGGAGTACTGGGGACTAAATTAGTGTCATTTAAGGATGGTGATGATGGTTTTTGCAGTGTGTGAGATAGAATTACTGAACATAATCAAGACTTGAACTCATGATTTCATTAATGAGATTCAATGAGTTTGTTTTTGAGCAGAGATCTACTTTGTAATCATTACCTCTTTTGCTGAACTGTGCTGTTGTTTATGATTTACATTTGTGTCTGCTTAAATTATCCTCAATTCCTACAGCTTTTTGTATTTTGTTTAATCACCACTGTAGTGCAAATACTTGTATCTTTCTTTTGTAACCCTTTAGAGAACAGGTTTCTTACATTTACTGGCAGAAAAAAACATGTTGCTGCTTTGAGATTGCAAAATTGTAACAATGTCTCAGATGAATACTAGTGGCTTTATTAAAGCTATACCATAGGATGACAAGTCATTAATTGCTATGCAGAGAAAGGAAATATAACTTCATATTCTACAGTGCAGAACAGCATGTCATCGCTTATATTCGTTGGTTTCAATGGAAAAGGTGTGATAACAAATTATTTGGTGTTAATTAATGAACTAAGAGAACTAAATGAGCTAAATTCTTCATTAAACACTGTTTCACATGACCATGTACATCCCTGGCCCCTCTAAGGGGAGTGATGTGGAAATGAGAGTGTTAGAACAAATAAGATAAAATCCAGCAGATTCTATAGCCATTTCAATTGGAGCCCTTATTCAATTAATAAGTAAATAATTATATTTCCAGAAAGCTCTGTTGAATGTTTTTCCCCTGTGACACTAACCTGAAAACATCAGGTATATGGATACATACAGTAAGCAACCTTGTATATTATAACATATTTCAATATAAAATTAAATTAAATTAAGTTTATGAAAGTTTATTATCAAGTAAATACAACTTATCAATGCATTTGTATTATTGCCAGAATCACATTCACACATTTTGTTTGCCTAGTTGTTAATTTAATGTGTGACTGATTATTAGGTTATATTTTTCTGTCATTTTTACTATCGCGCCAACTGAATTCTATGTTCTATAATAGATGATAGCAATTAGGAAGATGTGAAAAGATATAAACTCTTTCATAGATGGAATTCGAAAAAAAGTAAAAGACACAATATAATGTATATTATTCTAGACAATTTGTTCAAATGAAGATAATAAATTCAAACTCACCAATAAACAATCAAACGAGAGTTTCAAATGAGAACAAAGGTTATTCCTCTGTGTATGAACACTACCTGGACTTATAGTGCTGACAAAATTATTTCAATCAAATATATCTGTGAAGTGGATATTCATTCATGCATAGAGTTTTCTAATGCATGTGGTTGATGATTCTTCGACATATATCAGGAAAAATATAGTGTAATACAGTGTATACAATGCAGGGGATATTTTTGTGTTAAAGTATAAAGAATTGTGCTCATCTGTAAGTTGGTGGGATGCAACTTCTAAAGCAATAAGTATGGTGCTTTTTCTTTGTAGGATAGGACGACTCCTTGTGGAATTCAGTGTGGATAAAAAAGTCTCAATGGTTAGGGAATCATGTTAAAGTACACACAAGATTTCTAAACACATTTAGAGAAAGTTATGTCTTCATAGAGATTATCTGAGAATTCTTTGAGCTCCATGTCTGTAAACATGCTTGGATTCAAATGAAGGTACTGGGGAAATGGAGGACACCGTAATTTTACCAGTTGGGGAGGTGGAATTCCTACTGATATTTTATTATGGCGGGAGTATTGCCATTTATATAACAGGTCCGGGTGTGGGAGCTAAGATTGACACAATTTAAGTTACGTTATTCATCAGAGCCCGCCACAAAGTAGGGTAGATTTTGGCTGCGTGTAGCAACCCGGTCATGGTCTACTAAATTGGCCCTTAGCATGCTGGGTTGAGCACTAAAGTCAAGGAGCTCTGAAGTCAGAATAGTCAGACTTGGTGAGATCAGCAGGATGCAGGTAAATCAAACAGAAACAACAAGCAGAGGAATAGTCAGGGAAAAACAAAGATATAATAACTATAATCAGTGCTGAGATAGTAGTCTATGTCCTAAATTAATTGATAATTGAGTCCACGCAAATGAAAATGCATCACATTTAATTATGCAACATTCAATATTAAAAACATTAAAAATATGACAACACAATGTACATATCAGTGCACTGATAATAACCCAAGAGCTCTTGATTCTAAAGAACAATAATGTCCCACATTGATTGTAACTAATTTGATTGTAGTATTCTTGAAAATATCCATATTGTAACAAATAATGCTTGTATTAAACAATCCTCTGAGTGAGATATTGAAATTAAATGATCAGCAGATGAGAAGATATATCAATCCCAACATTAAATGTGATAATGGTTTCTCAAACTTCATAGCTAATTAAATAAATGGAGATATCTTCCTCTCTTGTATCAACCTCTGATGAAATCATCTGTGAATGATGAAACGCGTCAGTTTATATTGAAAACTATCAGGCACAATTTGGAATATATGTTTTATCTACCCAGCCTTGATTTTTTGTTTTGGAGTTGTTAGTTTCATGATAAGGCTTCTTGTTTGAAAGACGGGAGCGGAGGATCGCACTATGAGACCTACTGAGTAGGAGGGTTTCCATTACACCCTCGGTTCTTTGGACTTTTGTTTGGGGCATCCCAATTTCATTGAGGATTTCACCGTCTACTCAGTTCTGAATTCAAGGAAATGCAGTGTGGATATAAGACCAGCAGCGCCGCTGAATATCACAGCTTAACGGCAGTTCAGACATTCTAGCGAGTCGGCTTTTGCTGGACCCAGTATCGGTGGTATACACACGGTGGTTATCTAGATGTATTGACAGCGTTCACCGAGACCAACAGCGCCGCTGATGATTACAGCCTGCGGCAATACAGATATACAGTGGATAGGTTTATGCTGGACCCGTTATCGGTGGAAAATACATGAAGGTTATTTACGGTATTTATACCTATATTGAATTATCAAGCTAATCTAATTTGCTGATACCGATTTTGGATGACTTTTTATCAATACTAATTGGGCTATTCCTTTCCGCTGTTTGCGGTTTTACCCGGCATATTGATACAAGAGAGGAAGATATCTTCATTGATTTAATTAGCTATGAAGTTTGAGAAACCATTATCACATTTAATGTTGGGATTGATATATCTTCTCATCTGCTGATCATTTAATTTCAATATCTCACTCCGAGGATTGTTTTATACAAGCATTATTTGTTACAATACGGATATTTTCTAGAATACTACAATCAAATTAGTTACAATCAATGTGGGACATTATTGTTCTTTAGAATCAAGAGCTCTTGGGTTATTATCATACACTGATATGTACATTGTGTTGTCATATTTTTAATGTTTTTAATATTGAATGTTGCATAATTAAATGTGATGCATTTTCATTTGAGTGGACTCAATTATCAATTAATTTAGGACATAGACTACTATCTCAGCGCTGATTATAGTTATGATATATTTTTTTCTCCATTTTAGAACTCACAGGTTCTATTTCAGCTGCGTTTTAGTAGTCATTTGCCTATATTATTAATCTTTGAACATAGTGTTACAGCGCTGGACTATATTCTTTGTTAATAACAGGGAAAAACAAAGGTCAAATCCAATCAGCACAGTACAAAGTCAGGATACAGGTATCACAAAGTCAGGAACAAGCCAGGTCAATAATGAGGAATCAAGCAGTAAACAGGATGAGGTGCTCAGGTGATCAGAACAGCAGAGCTGATACTCTAGCAGAGAATGACAGGCAGAGCAGGTTTATAGAATGTTTGGAAGTTTAGCTCTGTGATATCAACAATCAACTGATTGCAACTCAGTAAACTTGCATCAGCTGTGCTTGCCATACTGTGCAGTGAGTTTAATACTGAGTCCAGCATCTAAACATAGGATACCTGACATTGTAATGTTAATCTTATGAGTTTTGCAAGAGTGTAATGAATGTTGTATATGATGCAATAGTCTCATTTACAGTATGTAGTCATAGTCTTAATTTTTCCAAACAGCTGTGTTATTCAGGATTTACCTACCAAAAAGCTTGCTTCAGCTGTGGCCAATTTCACAGGTTAAATTAGTAAAACAGCAGGAATTAAAAGGGTAACATCATGTACAGTTCAAACCAGCATGCAAATGTTGAAACACTGTGGTCTGGCCCAATGAAAGTGCAGGAGTCTTTTAGACAACATAAAGATTAGAGATTCTACCTCTGACTGCCCTCTAAACATGTTCCCTCATTTAAAGTGTAACTTGACTGGATTATTTACCAGGTGTTTATAAACAGAGTTAATTCTAAGAACATCTTAAAATGTCTCATTAGTAGCCATCCTGTGCCCCTTCTTTTTATTTCATCATCATCATCAGCAGCTATTTACATAGCGCCACTAATTGTGCAGCGCTATACAGAGAAGTCACTCACAACTGTCCCTGCCCCATTGGAGCTTACAGTATCAGTGGCGCAAGCAGGGGGGGGGTTGAGTCTCCAGAAACCCCCCCTGTGCTAACTAAGTGGCCAACATAGCGGCACTGTCCTATACAGCAGCCGTGGCGCTGACAGACAAGCATCCACGGCAGTGCTGTATTTTATACAGCACCACCGCGGACGCTTATTTGACAGAGCCACGGCTGCTGTATAGGACAGCGCTGCTGAAACAAAGGGTTTTTTTTATTTTTTTGGGTCAGGGGGGGAACCTGACAATCCTGCGTGCGCCCCTGAATATATTTGTTGCAAAAGGACCACAACAGGGGCTGGCTGGCAGACTTTAGCCCAGGGTACAAGCACACAGCCCATCCTTAAAGGGTGGTTTTTCGGTACAATATATATGTATCAATATAAATATAGACTATTTTAGTGTTACTTAACCCACTGATACTTTATTATTATAAACAGGGGCAGGCTGGCCCGGGGAGCAGGGGGGCAGCGCCCCCCAGGGCCGCTCAGTCAGGCCGCTATTAGGGCCAGGGGGTAGGCTGGCCAGCCGCCCCCCCCCCCCCCGGATGCAATATACCACCTTTTCCCCGGCGGCCGCGTCATCAATGACGCGGCCGCATCCCGTGTCATGAGATGCGGCTGCCTGTGTGCCACCCGGGCTTCCCTCTCTCAGCCCGCGCCTGATTATAATTGATTAATCTTAAATAATGAAAACAAATAATGCAACAAAAAAGAAACCTCACTTTATATTGCAATTTATTTTATATGTTCCTACTTCCTACAGCACCTTTTATTTTTAATACATACCCGGCTGATTATAATGAGGCATATATCATATTATAGCAATAAATTATATAATAATATACTGATACAATACTGAACACAGGGACTGATTTATCAACATGCAAAAAGCTCTTTTGCTTTTTGCTTTTTTGCCTTTTTTTGCCATCAAAAGGGCTTGTTTTTGCTTTGCCCTATATACTAATTGGGCTATTATTTGTTTTAGGGTTAACATAAAGCAAACAAAATGAGGAGAAGCAGAGCACTAGGTGTCAATCTGATGCCCTGGCCCAGAGTCGGATTAAGGTTCTGGGGACCCCAGGGTACTTTAGACATGGGTGCCCCTATGATGTACCGGTTATCATTTTAGACAAATACACAGGCAATACTGTGTGCACTACTGTTAGGTGTACGCAGCTTTGCCTTCACGAGCAGTACAGAGTGAAGCGGCACATACCTCCCAACTGTCCTTGAAGTCGGACCAAATCCTGACTACACAAGACAGATTCATGATAGTTGGTAGACTGTCCTGCTCTCTCCTACCTGTTCTTGTCACTTTCACCACCTGTGGCTGCTGGTGTCATTAGATCGTCAGTTGCTGCTTGTCTGGATCCTAGAATGTTGGGGGCCCTATTTGGAAAGTAGATTGGTACATGAAGTTTATAAATCTCCATCCAGCACCCACATTTTATAATTAGGCCTCCCTCCAGCCCCAACATTAAAATAATAACAATTTCCCGCAACAATCCCAGGCAATAAATAATTCATGTTCACATTTAATAAATATACCTAATTTTCCCCAAACCACCCCAGAATTAAATTAAAGGTCCAATCATCCCATATTAAAGTGATAGGCCCCACTATTACATTAAATTGCACACCATCACCCCACAAAGAAAATAGCCCTCACCTGCACTCCACCATTAAATTAATAGCCTACCTCCCACATCATATTCAGATCGCCCTTCCCTTACACATTTTATTAACCTTCTCCCCCCCTCACACACATTATATTAACATACTGCCCCAACTTATCTTGTTCCATCCGCATGCAGGATGTGTAACCTTGTTTTTCTTCACTTATTGGACGGCAGCTCTCATGTGTTGTGCGTCTCATGTAACACCTGTTGCCAGGACTGTAACTAAACATTTTAATACCCTGGGCGAGAAGCAACACTGCCCCCCTCCCTAACTTTGGTAGGGACAATACTAGGTACCCTTGGCTGTAGTACATCGTACTGCCATAGTTACGGCTCTATTGGTATATAGTACAATAGCTTCTAATTGACTAAGCCTTTGTAGTGTTACATAACCTTTTGAATAGACATATATTACAAAATGTAGAGCTAACATTTCCTGCTTGCATAGAGATGTAAAGAATGAAATTGGTGAAAACACATCCCATTTTCAGGCATGTTGCATTAAGTTGAAGAGCAGAGAACATAGATAAATTAAACTCAGCTATCTAAGGAACCAGGAGTAGGTATTGCAGTCTGTACTACTCTCCCTCACTCACCCCTCTTTCCACTCACCAAATACACCACCCACCAGATAAAATACATCACCAAATACTACACTATCCCTCACTCACCGACATAGCCCTTGTTTACCACCACTCCCTGATACCACACCTTACCCACTAAAATGCTCCCAACCACTTCTTTGCACCATACCTCACACACGAAAATAGTCCTCACTTACCACCACTCCTTAGCACCATACCTCACCCACTACCACTCCTTAATGCCATATCTCACCCACTGAAATACCCTCTTCAAAACTTGACAAATAAAGAAAACACCAAAAGAAAAGTTTATAACATTTTTATATATTAAATAAATTAAATTGTCCTAACTCTCAATAGCATTCTCTGCAATTCATTCCTCTTGAGTTTTTTTTTGTGATAGCTGCCTTGTTAGCTGGAAATGGTCATGGAAATACTCATTGCGTTAAACGTAACTAAATTTTAACTACATGCAGCTCTGCAACAGTGCAAGTGGGGACAGAGAGTGAACGACAGACCAACCACCATCTGTACCAAACACCACCAGTATTGTGGCTGGTCCGGATAAGACAGTCATGAATAAATCTCCATAGAAAGTGCTGGCCCCCATTAACTGAAACCAGCACCTTTCAAAGAAAATGAATGCCACCCTGGAGCTGGCATGCCATCCCAACCTTGCACCCTGGATGGTGGCACATTTTGCATTGTCCTAGATAGGACACTGCACTGTACAGCAGTGTATATATTATGCAACAGTACAGTTTCTTGTTTGTATTATAAATTACCTACAGAACACTATGTGTAACAGATCATCTAGTTATATCTATGTGGGCACACATGCCAATTGTCTTTTTGTGTCTTGGCTAGCATACAAACAAGTATTATTGACAACAAGAAGTATCAATGAATGTATACAAGGCTCATACATGAGTAGAAGAATACACATTATCCTAGGCTATTGATTAGGCTGCAGATGGATTATATACAGTCTCAACGCAATATATATATATATATATATATATATATATATATATATATATATATATATATATATACATTCTTTTTTTTCTTATCTTGATAACAATATTTTTGTAGAATACAAAATACTACATTTTCTAGCTACTAAAGGAAATTATAAAATGACAACTGTCTATCCTTTTACACATCTTTCTCCCTAACGTATCTGCTCCAACTTCGATGTCTCCAGTGGCACACTAAAGTAACACAAAGTCTTATAAAACTTTCTCGCAAAGAAGAATGTCACTGGCGTACCTCTTTGATGATGATTTCCTTACATATACTGCTATCCACTACTCTTATTAAAATGCTCTGGACACTGCTAAACAAACATACTTCCAATCTTCCATCTCTGCTCAGGCTTCTAACTGCAAACACCTTTTTAACACATTTAAATCTCTTCTCAAACTTCCCACCTCAAACCCTCCGACTACTATCAGGATCTTTCTTCTTACTTCAAGAACAAGATTGATAAGATTTGACTTGAAATAGTATCATCTTCCTCAACAGGCAATCAGTTCAATTCCTTCCCAGCATCCTCTGATACCCTCTCTTCATTTGATCCAACAAATTAAGATAAAGTATCTACTCTATTCTTATCTTCTTACTTTACCCAATGTCGTCTTGATCCTATTCCTTAGAAAAATCAGTAGATCCCTGTCACCTGTGTTCATTCCACCTCTAACTAAAATCTGTAATCTCTCTCTCTCTACTGATAACTTTCCTTAATTATTCAAGCATACAGTGAGTACTCCTATTCTGAAAAAACAAAATTCTGACCCAAACTTTCTCTTAAGTTACCATCCATCTCTTAGCTCCCATGCCCCTACAAGCTTCTCAAGAGAATTGCCCACACTTGCCTTACTTCAGTGAGGCTTTCGTTGTTAACATTTCACAGAGACTGCATTGACTAAGGTTGTCAATAATTTTTTCACTGCTAAAAATAAAGGCACTTATTCTCTTTTAATTCTCCTGGATATCTCTGCTGCATTTGACACTGTTGACCACGCTCTTTTCTCCCAATCTCTACAATACCTAGAACAAAAAAGACAATGTCCTGGTTGTCATTCTGCCTATCTAATTGCTTTTTCAGTGTTAATTTCTCTAGATCTACATCTGCTCCGCTTCCCCTCATCAATTGGAGTACCACAAGGCTCAGTAATAGGTCCTCTGCTGTTCTCTATCTGTCACTTCTCTTGAAAAACTAATAAACTTGTTTGAATTTCAGTATCATCTCTATGTGGATGATATTCAAATGTATCTTTCCTCATCTGATCTCTCATCATCTGTGTTGTCCCGTCAAGCTGTTTGTATTTCTACCATTTGACCTTGGATGTTCTCTAGCCAACTCAAAATCAATATTTCTAAAACAGTGTTAATAAAATTCCCACCAACCAACAGAAGTTACCTACCTGACATTTTTGTTTCTGTTGATGACATGACTATAAATCCCACCCCACAAGCTTGCTGCCTTGGTGTGATTCTTGACTCAGAATTATCTTTTGTTCCCCACATTGACTCTATATTTAAATCATGTTGCATGTATCTTAAAAACATTTCCATAATACACACATATCTCACACAAGGTACTGCAAAAACTTTAAGTTGTGCTCTCATCATCTCCCGCA
Organism: Mixophyes fleayi; assembly: GCF_038048845.1. Taxonomy (NCBI): domain Eukaryota; kingdom Metazoa; phylum Chordata; class Amphibia; order Anura; family Limnodynastidae; genus Mixophyes; species Mixophyes fleayi. Next base: position 118,818,124 of record NC_134402.1, read on the forward strand.
TTGACTATTGCAATTCCCACCTTATTGGTCTTCCCCATATCAGACTATTACCCTCACAAGCAGGGCTCTCTTGCCTCTCTGTCTGTCTTTATTATCCAGTATTGTTTAATTACTGTGTTTGTTCCCAATTGTAAAGCACAACAGAATTTGCTGGCGCTATATAAATAAATGTTGCTGATGATGATAATTGGAGCTACAGAGGGAGAGTTATTAGAATGTCATCACAACATTTTAAGGAACACATCATAAGGCTCTTCTGATGCCCATGAAGAAGATTAATTCTTCTGACGAATTAGTCAGGGTCATATATGAAATATGGACTGATATGGGACAGATATTGGGCAATTTTATATACTAAGTCCTTTCCAAACATTTGGCAGATAATTCTATGATGACTTTGATATACATATGTTATCTTGCCTTTTCTTCCTTGGTAGTAAAGGATTTCCCTGCAACAATTGTAATGCATGCTAGAATATGGATAGGACTTCTTATTTTTCTGACTCCTACAGAGTCCTATACAATAATTCAGCACATTAGTTGTAGTTGCCTCTTATGCTATCTGCTCTTATATCTTGGTGTATATTTAACTGAACTCAAGGGAGTTTTCATATCTTGGTACATGTTTGAGACTAAAAATTGGGCAAGGAAACAAAGGCTGGTGAAAAGTTAAAAAAATATTCCAGACACTATTTTTAATACAGATTATTTAGTTTTTAATTTTCCTTAGTGTGCAGGCAATTTTATTATGTATTTGTAATGTTTTGTGTTTCTTACGATAGAGATGCCTTTAATGTGTTTTTAAGTTGGATACATCTTGCATTTATCTTATATTGGTTTCTGTCAGACAGATATGATTTTAATATGTGAAGACAAATACTTCCTTTTTATTTGGACTACTTATACATCATTGTCTGAGTCACTCTCCTTTATGACATTGAAATATGGATTAATGTTCTTGATTAGTTATTATTTTTAGAGTATGAATTCGTTTGGCATGGTGTGATGGGTTTAGTTATTGTGTTATTTTTTTTAAATCCTTTTATGGGATACAAGCATTCAGATTTCTTTTTCATTCCTTGTTTCTTTTTCAGTTATGTAGTCCTCGACAGTTTTCTTTATTCAGCTCTTCTTGCACCTCTTTCTCCCTGAAGGATCATAATCATTTTTTTTTAATTTAGTACCGTAATATGTTTTATATAGTATTTACACAATATTGTAAATTATAATTCTTTAGTGCTTTATTCAATTATTAAATTGGCGTTTTTCTAGAAGCATGTAAGATTTAGCACATCACCCTTATCTGCAATTGTCATGGGGATATACACAGCACAACAGTTTATCTTATATACCTTACGTTGCAATCCTAGGGGCAGCATGGCAACTCTATAAATAAATACACATTCTTTTCTTACATACATGTGACATTATATTTATGCAATGTTTTATTTGTCTGCATTTAATTTCAAATTTGTATTCACTGTTTCTTTTTATATACTGTTTGAACAGTGCTTGCTGGTGTTCCTTTTCAGTGTATTCATTGGTGGGAATAGTTTCAGTTTGAAGCATATGAATTCATTTAATGTATTCTATGGTAAGAAGTACTATGTATCTATTAGAGCGTTCAGGTTCTAGTACTGAATATGAATGATGCTTTAAAATGGTATTTTACTATTCACATGAAGGGAACGAATACTTCTGGATATTTGTTTCCATGTTATCTTTGTCCCTGATTATCTTTGTCCCTGGTTGGGATCCATCTCCTAAGATATCCTGACTTATGGTGATGCAAATGTTATATTGTCAAGGCATCTCCATAAATTGTAGGTGTCACTGTCTCACCAACTCTCACCATACTGGAACTCAGAAGGAGACTATTACTCATGACAGAGGGGGGCATATGTATATCTCTTTACTTCCTTTTTTGAAATTATTTGGAATCAGATTTTCCCTATTTAGTATAATCTTAATTGTGAACTGAGCTAATTTCCAAATGAATAAGGCCTATATTATCAATACGCTAGGGCAGCGTTTCCCAGTCCTCAGGGTGCCCTAACAGTGCATGTTTTCCAGGTCACATTTGAAATAATTACTACCACCTGTTGGTCTTATAAAAATGTATTTTTGTCAGTAATGAATACACCTGTGCTCCATCAAGACGATTTAGGAAACATGTATTGTTAGGGCTTCATGAGGACTGGATTTGGGAAACCCTGCATTAAGGACCATATCTATCAGTGAAGCATTTACTGGTTAAATTTTGTGAAGAACTACCCATTTTCATGATATACTGGTTCCCAGTGAAATTAAGGAAATGAGTTGTGTGTAATGTTTCAGAATTTGGAAACTGATTCATTTGGTGCAACTTGACAACCCTGAGAGGAAAGTTTGGATTTTTTTTATTTAATATAATTATATTTGTCTAAGAATTTATGTAAGTATCGTGTCAATTTTGCATTTAATAGATTCTCCTAAAATATGTTTCTTTTTTTAAAAAAAAATATCTTAAAACACTAAAGGGGGGGGTATTCAATTGTTGAAGCGAGATCCCCGGAAAAACAAGCGCTTGAAAAATATTACCATTAATACGGTAATATGCGCGTAAATACCGTTAATACGGTAGTTTACTCGCTGAATTTCATCTCGCAGCTCAGGTAGCTGCGAGATGAAATTCAGCGAGTAATTACCATATAAGCGGTAATAGTTTTAACGCACTCGTTCCGGCGGCGCCCGGAGGAACAATTGAATACCCCCCTAAGGGTCCGATTCCTTAAGGATCTTAACTCAAGAAATTGCTTATTTCAGTCCCCTGGACAAAACCATGTTACAATGCAAGGAGTGCAAATTAGTATTCTGTTTTGCACATAAGTTAAATACTGACTGTTTTTTCATGTAGCACACAAATATCAACTTTAAATTTCAGTGTACAAATAAGCTATCAAGTATTTGTATGCTACATGAAAAAACAGTCATTATTTAACATATGTGCAAAACAGAAAACTAATTTGCACCCCTTGCATTGTAACATGGTTTTGTCCAAGAGACTGAGATAAGAAGTTTCTTGAGTTAAGATCCTTAATGAATCAGACCCTAAATTATTAAAGTGTTTCTTATTGTATATTTTCAAATGTTGAGCTTTTTTCTTTAATGTTAAAACATCTTATTATGCTGTTTTGATGCTATACAGTATGTGTCTGTTATTTTGAAGATGAGCCAATCAGCTAGCAACTGGAGGACAGGCAACTTTTGCCTGGGAGAAAGCAAAGTGACTCTTGCCACTGCAGTACCACTTGTTTACTCATGTTTACAATGATAGATTACTATGGTGAGGAATATGAAATTACCTGGCAGTTTTGTCATCCTGCAGGATAATTATGGTTAGGGCTTTTTTTATCTCCTGGATTAAACCTAGCCCCCTCTCAGTTTAATTTATTAATTATGCTCTGCACAGCGCTAATATGATTTGCACTATATAAATAAATAATAATAATAATACAAAAATGTATATAGTAGCAGCACACATTCAATTGGGTCACCAACCTGAATTTAAGATATGTGTAATACAAGCTAGACTTTAGAAAGCAAATGTATAGTTGCTATTATGGATTACAGCATGCAGTAAAATCATAGGTGATAACAGCTTTTCACATGTGTCAGTTAAATGACTATCTTGACTTTTACAGAAATGTGTGAAGACAAAATGTATTAATCTGCATAACACCCATTGAGTTTTGCACCCACCATGTGCAACAATTTGTTCAAGAGTGCCCAGAGTTCTGATGATGTGTATACGTCTATGGACCAAGGTGGCAGTGCCTGTGGAGAAGCAGAAGTTTGTTAGACTGAAAAGAAGGTTGGGTGGAGTAATAAAGACAGTTCCGATGTCCATTCACTCTCATGATTAATTTCAGCCACAACAAACCAAAGCCAAGCAGTATTGTAGATGAAATATGGAAAAGTCTATTTGATTGAAATGGGTGGTACTAAAGTGGTATATGTTTGGATTGTGATGTGACTTTTAGAGTCTTGCACAGTCCACCTCTGTAGATTTTTCCACCTCTCCACCCACCTGGGTACATGTCCAGGATACGGAGGCATCCCTGGAGGACAGAGGGAATATATGCACTTTGATATGTGCAGGGTAGACTAAAAGGTGTGACAAAGAGGCCTATTTGCCACACCTCTCCTGCATAGGGACAGGTGAGGTTCCAAGAGTCTGCAGTTATAGACTGCAGACAAGGTTAATTCGCACATAGCCTTTTCCAATGCACACAAATACACAGGTGCATCAATGGTGTTATTGATTGGTATTGATTGCATTATTTGGGTAGAGGATAAAATACTGTGTTGTTCACTTATGTTTGTGACTGCTGCTGATAAAGTTCGGTTGTTGGTAGAGAGCTTAACTGTGCGTAGCTTGCGCTTGCTTTAGGGTCACCAGGAGTTGTAGACAACATGATTTTGTTTACTGGTGTCATCCTGTCAAGACTGCATGATGTTATTGTGATGCAAACAATAAAGCAGCATTTGATTTGAAGCAAGAAGTTGTTCATGTTTGAGTCACCGAAGGATGTCAGTGTTGCAACGTGTCAGAAATTCTACCGGTTTTAAAGGATCTGCCAAACATCTCACAGTATGCGGATGTCGATCTTTCCGGAACGGCCACACCGGAATACTTTCCTGGGGGTCAAGACAGGACTTGTGGAAACCTAGACAGTCAAAGTTGGCATTTGCTGGTGACATCATGGATGTGCCCTCCCCACCTGTTGGTGAGAAGATAGACTGGTCTAATTATCTAGAGCTCTTGACACCAGATGAATTATAAAACATGTGTTTAAATTGGCTAATAATGTTGATGCTATTGTAGGATCTGTCAACCTGGCAGGCGGTATGTCATCATATGTTGTTAAAGAAGTTGTTTTGATTGGAATTTCTGCTTTGAAGCGGAGGAGAGTAGAACAGTTGATAGTTCCAAAGGCTCACTTTGGGAGTGGCACACACTCAGATGGGTGGCAGAGACTTTGGGGAATTAAAAACAAGGGTATGGATTCTACACATATTTTACTGCCCTAGGGTCCACTTAGCCATTAAAAGGTTCTGCAGGGCTTGTGCGGGTTGTCAGAAATTCCATCCCATTGGCAAAGGACAGTCACAAGTGGAAAGGGCTTCTAAGCATCCTTTGTGATGTCCACATCAACAAGGTTGGCGACGATAAGGTGAAGTGTATGTGGCAAATAAGCCTATTTGCAACACCTGGACAGAGTCAGGAGAGGTCCCAAGAGAAGGCAGGTATAGACTGCAGACAGGGCAATTGGTTGCTATTAAATTGCCTTAGTTTCTCTCAGTCTGTGTGAGTGCACATTAAGGAATTTAGACTGTAAGCTCTAATGAGGCAGGGACTTCTCTGTACAGTGCTGCAGAATTAGTGGTGCTATATAAATCAATAGATGATGATGATGATGATGATGATGATGATAATAATTTTAACACTGCTAATTTAGGGAAATCAAATATGTAGTGGTGTTTTGTGGAACTAAGCCCTTGTTGTAGCATATTATTCTCAAAACTATCATCAAATTCCACTCTGCCTCTTTGCATTTACACTATAGATGTTCATTTTAAAAATAAGATTTGACATGCTTGCATTGCATATAGGTTTTCCTGTAATATGCTTTTGTGATTTCACTGGTTTTCAAGTGAAAGAAAAAGAACACCTACTATATAGTGTCTTTCTCGCTGTATGAATGTTTAAAAGAAAGCTTACCGTCTAAATTCCCTAACATACTCACAGACTAGGGTCAATTTGTTAGCAGCCAATTGACTTACCAGTATGTTTTTGGAGTGTGGGAGGAAACCGGAGCACCCATCGGAAACCCACGCAATCACAGGGAGAACAGACAAACTCCTCACAGATAAGGCCATGGTCAGGAATTGAACTCAGGACCCCAGTGCTGTGAGGCAGAAGTGCAAACCACTACGCCACCGTGCTTTGTGTAGTCAATATTTTTGTTTTCAATATATATTAAATTCTACTCAAGCATTCTTTGACAGAAAATGGTTTCATTTGAAATCATCACAATAGCAATATGTTCTAATTTTTTGGCACTTAGATTAGATTAAGCCAGTGGTTCCCAAACTTTTGCAGTTCGCGGCACCCTTAGAGTCTCCAAATTTTTTCAAGGCACCCCACCAAAATAATTACTGAGCAGTCCTGTTTTAGAAGTAGTTGGGTCAAAAAATTGTAACAAGTATTTAGGTCAGGACAGAAATACTTATTTAGTTGTATGCAAAAATGCCCCCTCTGCATCCAGGTACTCTGCCCTCTCTGCCCCCAGGCATTCTGCCCCCGCTGCCCCAGGCACTCTGCCTCCAGGCACACTGCCCCCTCTGCAGCCCTCTGTCATGCTACCCCCCTCTGCTGCCCTCTGTCACGCTGCCCCCCTCTTCTGCCCTCTGTCACGCTGCCCCCCTCTGCAGCCCCCTGTCACGCTGCCCCCCTCTGCTGCCCCGCTGTCCCCCTCCGCTGTCACGATCCTTCTCACTCTGCCCCACGTCAGCCATAAAAAAAAGAAAGAACACAAAAACTTACCAATCCGCGCGGCGCCGGGACCCAGCATCCACCTCTTTCCCGCAGCTGTCACTGACGTCGATATTCAGTGACAATTGAATGAAGAACTTCTTGGTTTTGTACTGATGCACATGGATGATATGCTCAGCACACATCAAGGTGTATGGCTACTCTTCAATCTTATGTCACTTAAGTGTGTGAATCTTTTTATTATCTTGTTCAGAGCTCACCTAGAAATGTGCTTCTCGACTGAAGTGCAACATGCAGGTACATGAGTCCAATTAAAAGTTTAAGACGAAACCCGTAGACAGTGATGTATCCACCATGTGTGCAGTGTACACAAACCCATAAGTAAAAACAATCCTATGCCAGCCCCTTGACTTATGGTACACCCTGTTGCCCCAGTTATGCTGCCATTAGATAGAAGAGTCCAGGGGCACTGGCCTTGCTAGCCCAGTTTTATCTGACCAGTCCTGGCTTATAGTTTGATCCTGGCATTGGTGTCCTTCCTGGTGGATGGTCCCTCTACAGGCTCAGCTCTCTTTCAGTCTAGGACAGGATAGCTAGACTGACAGTGTTCACAGCCATTCAGGGCAGGGGTCTGTTCTGCTCTTGCTCCCTGATAGGCCAACTGGCACCCCTTCTCCTAACTTTCGTCTCTTTTCCTCCCCTTTCCTTCCCTCTCCTTCACTCCTTGCTATTGATCTTTATTCTTACCGAGATGCATGTGCAGGGCACTGCAAAAGCATTATTACCCTGCCTGCAGGTGCATGGACATGCCCACCCCTCCCCTTTAACACATATTTCTCCCCGTGTCCTGTTACATATGACCTACCTCTGCAATGCATTTAAAATCCACACATATGTAACACATTTGTTTCCCTTACTTATAACACTTTTCCACCCTAATTCCTAACCTGTAACAGCCCTCCCCAGAAGACCAGCTGTCTGCGTTAGTATCATCACTTTACTTAACTGTCCTGTTAGAAGGTGGCTCCCAGGCAGTGACATCCAAACTGCTGATATATTGTGATTCCCTGCCAGACTCATAGTCACAGTCTGCATCCCTGCAGCCACAGTTTGAGCTGGTGCAACTCAAAAGAGGGCAGAAATAGGGGGACCTGGGAAATACCATATAGGTATCTATCCTGCTTCCAGTGGGCCACAAAAAAAAATGACCGTGCTGGCCTCATTAGACCTTGTCATATGGATTGTGAATCTGTGCTCTAGAATTTCTTGAAACTGCTGCAGGAATTTATACAAACAAATTTACCTATGGAAATGTAAAACAGCGAAGACTTATGTTTCCTCTTTGTAAACAAGAACAAGACTGTGCTTTTGTTATTTTTTTATGAAATATTGCACCCAAGATCATAACCTTTCAACTAGAATGGATTGTTAATCTGGAAGAGAAACTAATGATTATGCTCAGCATTGTTAGTCATTGCATTATTAGATTTTTAAATAATGAGATGCCAGAAGCATTCATTCCACCATATTTCATTAAGCAGAGGTTATAAGAACAATTAGATGGCACTCTTGGATCTTGTTTTTCAATTTACTTGCACACATAGTACTTCTTCTTTGTGATTACATTCTCATATTGTATTTCATTACTTTTGTTGCAAAAGTTTTATGACTAGTCCAAATGTATTACTAAGTCTGGTTAATAGTATTAATTTGTCTATGCAGAAAGTTTGAGATTGTATCCATGTAGCTCATAGAATTAAGTTCATTGTTATGTTGTGTGCTGTATGAAGGCGCAGGTACAGAGATAAATTATTACCACACTTTATTGAAAAATAAGGAATGAGGATAATTAAAATGTATGCTTCAATAAATGCACGGTGTGTAAACTTAAAAACCAAAGGTAGCACAACATGGTGTAATATTGCCAGGAAATAATACTCACACATATCTATGCTTACTGAGCTTGATTCATTAAGGAAAGGAAAGCAAAAAAAGGAGTAACTAGGCAAAACCATGTTGCATTAGAGTGGGATGTAAATTTAAAATGTGATTTCAGACTTATAGTTAGGGTAGGGCATGTCCTAGATCAACTTTAAATTTCAGTGTAAAAATAAAGCTATCAAGTATTTGTGTGCTACATGAAAAAACAGCTAGTATTTAACTTATGTGCAAAATAGTAAAACTAATTTGCACCCCTTGCATTGTAACATGCTTTGTCTAGGAGGAAACTTACTTCTGTTTTTGCCTTACTTTATTTAATGAATCAGGCCCACTTTGTTTAGCTGAAAGTGTGCCTTTTAAACTTTTAAATGTAAGCTGACATTCCAACACCTGAATGGAATCCTTCAGAGAGATATTGAGTTTACAAATAGAAACAATTTCTCTATCACCTATTGACACCATACATATAAAGTCATGGGACCTGGGTCATGAAGGAACATATCTGTCTGTTTTGAGCGTATTGTATGTACAATCATTCTGCACATGCTCAGAATTAGATTATGTGACCTGAAACACAACCACGTCTAAGCCATCTTGGAGCAGAAAGGACACTTACAACACCCTTTGCTTTTTGGGTGGAAACGAGGTGTGAAAGGGGCAGATGCAAGGAGGCAATATACAGTGAGGGCATTCCCGTGCATCACTCAAGTCAGGTTCAGGTGCGCGCAAGAGTCAGTGGTTTTCCAAACATAAAGTCTGCACCTGCTTGGGGTCTAGTTTAAATCCCCACTATGAAACTTATATAAACAGCTGCACTCCATGCGTCATCTAATGGAATTGTGAACTTTGCTCCCTACACCTGCATACACTCTTCTCATTAAACACCACTATATTAAGACCCATTTAGGAAGCTTATTATGGTGCCATTTCATCTGTAAATGATTTGCACATATTCGGGTGCTTCATTCAATTAACTAGGTAATTATTTTCTTCCAGCACTATATATGAATGTGTTTTTCTTTTTATTTTTTGTGTTAATGTTTGTCATACATATATACTCTAGTAATATGCCATATTGTCAATTTTGTTATATTTTTTAATGTTATGTGCCTGTTTAAAAGTAATTCACTTTTTTGTGTGTTTATTTTATTATTCACAATTCTTCAAAATTTTCCCAGTGCATTGTATATTTTTGTGTTCCTTTTTGTTTGTTTTTTTAAAACTGTTATTTTACAGTTTAAGAATGAGTCTGGAGAGCCCACTTTCAGGTATAAATGTTTCCAGTCTTTAATATCCAAACAGACCAAAAAGTTTACAAGCTCAAAGGAAATAAAATTTTTTGGATACCTTCATCCTTTTCTCTCACATATAGCATTTCTTTGAAATGGCTGAGGTCCAGGTGGCAGAACAGTAGGGCAGCTTTTAACCCTTCCAAAACCAGCAACTGGTCCATTGTTGCCGTCCCAGGGAGCGTGTCTTCAGGCCACGTGTTCGCCTCTTTGGGATGTCTAATGCTGAGGTGGACCATTGCTAATGGCTCCCGCCTCATGTCATCATTGACACTCTGCAAAGTGACCTAGAGCAACATCCCGATAGCAATACCACCATTTGTCAAACTGTTGGCAGTATTGCATATTTGTGGCACTGGCTCATTCCGGACGACAGAGTGGGTCGTGGTGGGAATGTCCCAGAAGTCCTTCAATCTTGTGCTGAAGGCTGTTATGCAGATGCTCTTGTCACAGCTCAAGCAACTCATCCATCTGCCACTCGATGAGGAACGGTTTGTACCCTTAAAGGGGCAGTTTGCCACCACAGCCGGCATTCTGCACATCATGGAGGTAGTAGACGGTACACATACAGAGTGGGAATGCTCAGATTTATTTGAATCAGAAGTGTTTCCACTCAATAAATGTCCAAGCAATATCTGAGGCCTTACTTCTAATTCAAAGCCTGGTAGTTGTGTGGCCAGGGAGTACACATGACTCTTTTGTTTTCCGGCAATCAAAACTGTGGCAAAGATAGCAAGAAGCAAGGGGGTGCAAGGTGATGTGTGGCTATTAGGTACTATTTTCATTCAAAAAATTAATTATAATTAAGCATTTTTTGACAGAAAGCCCTTGCTATATTATGTACTTTGAACTGGGAGCCAGACCATCCTTTGTCAAAATGTTCACCATTGGCAATATATTGCAAATAACAATCGCAATTTATATATTATTTTTTCTTTAGGATACTGGCAGATAGGCATGGAGCAGTCTAATAGTTTAGTCATTTATTTGTAATGTGATGATCACCTAGCTATACCACATGCCCAACTTCCCCCAAAAGTCTGTCTTAACATTTAAAAAGTTCCCCGCTCCTTGATTTTGTTTAATTTGGTCCACTTTTTTCATCTCTGAATAAATCTAGCTACTATATTGCAAATATTGCACGATTTGTAAAGCAACATTTTTTTTTTTACTTGTTTGTCATTAATATTTTGCCCTTTGTCTTTCTTTTCACCATTTTAGGAGACAATACGCGCCTCTTCCACCTTTCGCTGTTCACTCCTATTTTGAACCAACATTTGGTGCAGAAAGTCTCATACATCTAGGTGCATACAGCCACTAGATCAGTCGTAGAGCGGGCATTTTGCAGAGGGGGCATAGATGGCAGGGGGCAGAGATGGCAGGGGGTGCAGAGATGGCTGGGGGCAAGGTTATATTGGTTATAAAATTGTCAGCAGTTTGGTGTTTAATAGCCTATATTCTGTGGTATGTACGTCTAGAGGCAGGGACAGGCAAAGATAGACATAAGCAGGGTGTTAGTGAGGGAGAAGTAGATTAACGCATGATAAACATTATGGAGAGTTAAAGGGACATAAGATATATAAGAGAAAGTTTTCAAAAAAGTCATGAGAGAGATATGAAAATATGGAAGACAAGTAAAAAGTATAGTAACAAAGGATAAATGAGGGAGAGTTAGAGGGACATAGAGAACAGGTAATTTGACACAGGAAGGTAGGGGGCATAGGACAGATATTCTTGCAAAATTTAATATGTTTTATATTATATAATGTTAGTAGAGCTACCAATGGGCCAAAACAGCCCCCAGACTCCTGCACATTCAGTTACATACTAGCACTTCTAAATTCCCACTTTAACCAGAGACATATTTAATAAAATAAATGTTGTTATTTCTCTCATCTGTGCTCTCTTAATGCCGATCTGTTAATCGTGCTTATCAAACGACCTACATTTCCAAATCTATCTAGTTATCTAGTTATTCTATCTATATATATATATATATATATATATATATATATATATATGTGTGTGTCACAACTCTGATACAAGGGGTACCTGCTAACGTTGGCACAGCTCAAGTAGAAGGTGCGGGGTCTAATGTGCCCCCGGTCTTCTCCGGGAACCCATGCAGGTAGGTATGGATTTTGACGCAGGAGATGCACAAGTCGCGGTCCTTTACTGAGTCGTATCTCGAGGTACAAGAGAGAGTAGTCAGTTAAGTCAGTTCTGTAACGTGCAGACAGCAGAGGTACACAGAGAAGAATCCAATAGAATGGTCAGACAAGGCAGGTCGGTAACTTCCAGTAGTGAACAGTGCATTGGGAGAATCCAATAGAGTGGTCAGACAAGTTGGGTCAAAAAGGAAACACTGGAAAGCAAAGGAATAGTCAGAACAAGGCAAATAATACACATGAACGCTGGAGCAGATGGCCCAATACTCTGGCACCAGCATGGTGTCAGAGTCAGCCTTTAATAGTGCTAGTAGCCAATGAGGTGTCGGCGGCGTGATGTCATCGGCCGCTGATGGGGATCCAAATAGCATCCCGTTACCTGGCAACGGGACGTGCATAAGTAGAGTAGCTGGCGGTCCTGCCAGAAGTATCGCTTCTGGCAACCAACCGCTTCTGGAAAAGTGACAGACGGCCATCTCGAAGGAGCGGAGGGATGGCGCCTGACAGTATATACTGATATATATATATATATATATATATATATATATATATATATATATATATATATTAGTATTATATATATTACAGGTGAGCGGTTCAGGTTCTGAAAAATCTGACAGATTCGAGATTTGGAGTTCCGAATGAAACCCGGGTCAATTTCGGATTTCAAAACGAGGCAAAATGTAATTTCTGTGAAAATTTTGATGCAAAAATCATGAGCGTTTTGTATTGCTGAATTGTTATCTGTATTTTATATAGATCACTAAAATTTTCTTAATGTTGACCATATGAAACACTGAAATGTTCTCTTTAGGGATCATACATGGCGAACACAATTGACAACCACCTTAATCAGTGGTTCCCAAACTGTGCGCCTAGGCTCCCTGGGGTGCCTTGGCAATCTCACAGCGGTGCCTCGGCCAGGGTCAGTGGTAAGCAAGGCGGGGGACCACTTAGTAATTATTTTGGCTTAGGGGTGTCTTGAAAAATTATGGAGATACTAAGGGTGCCTTGAACTGAAAAAGTTTGTGATCCACTGACCTTAATTGTATTATATTATGGCACAAAACAATATACTTTAAGTTAGATAGGGGCCTTCTATGTGCCACAAGACTAGTATTGTCCCAATATTAGAAGTATTTTCCCCCCATCTCTTTTCACCTCATATCTTTCTTTTCTCCCACTATCACTGATATCATTAATCTTTTCTGCAGTGGAGCCTCTGTACTGCCTTAGTCCAAATTTTCCCAAAAAGAGTTTTTTGAGCACAAAGAGCAGCAATATAAAATGAATATAACAATATTTGACAATATCAGGTAAGTTTAACCCCTTTAGGATCTGAAGTATTTCATACGTTTGTGACATGGGGCCTGTTTCATTAAGGATCTTAACTTGAGAAACTTCTTATTTCAGTCTCCTGGACAAAACCATGTTTCAATGCAAAGGGTGCAAACTAAAATTCTGTTTTGCATATAAGTTAAATATTTACTGTTTTTTCATGTAGCACACAAATATCAACTTTACATTTCAGTGTACAAATAAGCTATCAAGTATTTGTGTGTTAGATGAAAAAACAGTCAGTATTTAACTTATGTACAAAACAGAATTCTAATTTGCACCCCTTGCATTGTAACATGGTTTTGTCCAGGAGACTGAAATAAGAAGTTTCTCAAGTTAAGATCCTTAATGAATCAGGCCCAAGGTTGGTAAAACCAATAATCATTTTCTATCTGTTTTGCATACTTTAGTAGTTTTTACATTGTTATTTTTATTTCCTTTTTGAGGGTAGATAGTATATACTTTTGGTAGCATAGTGAATAAATAACTTTCTTTTAAGTGCATTATACAGGGAAGAATAGGCAAACATAGAAATAATAAGCAACACAATACACTGCAATACTCTTCCCATGTTTACTTCTACCTAGCTAGTGAAACCCTGTCAATATTTTCATTATTTTTTGTGTTATTACTTTAAGCAGGAAAACAAAGTTACCATCCATTTATCAATTTTAAAAGCAAGTGCTATCTGTAGCAAAATGTCCCTTGCAGACTCTTGTACCTCCCTTCACTGAGATAAATCCCAATTCACTATTGTGATGTCACCAGATTTCTGCAGTTAGGCTGTACATTTGGTTCTCTTTGAATGCTACAGAGATGTACAGAGATTAGGTGCCCAGGAATTCTGGCAACGTCACAAGAATTGAAGGTTGTCAACGTGAGCAGTTTAGCTCAAAGTAAGCCAAAGATCTACATGAACAAGTTAGACTCAGTGCTGTGATATGTATTGCAAAGAAATGCAATGAACAGCAAAAAGTGCCCAACCCACTGGTATGGTTAATGTTGACTGTATTTTGGTATTGGCAGTACTCTGTCATAGTTTTTTATAACTACCAAATTTGCCTGCATATTGACTGTCCGTAAATTAACAGACAGTTCAAAATCATGGCTTTCATGCTACAGATAGCTAGCCAAGAGCAACTTGTGTTCCTTTACTATAAGTGGCCTGTCACTTTATATAGCTATACATTTTTATTTGTTTATAATATTTTATGTTATTTAAGAATTACACACAGTAAAATGTGAACAGTACATAAGCCTGACAAATCTTCCTCCTCCCTATCATGGTCATTTCATCTATATCAGGATTACATTACAGCACATGACACTTTTCACTTTTCATATTACTAGTTGACTTTTTTAGACACACAGCACTTCATCAAGAGGCATAGCACTTTTTAATAAATAAAAAAACAACACATTCTCATAAAATAACAAAATGCACATTCCAATTCTTTTTTTTCGGAAACTTTCCACTTCAAAATAACAACTTCCAGGCAAATTGGCTATATTTTCTAAAGAGTTAATAACCACTGAAAATAGGGACCAAAGTTCAGACTCTGTGCCTTCTAAGGAAACTTGTACACCACAGGACCGGTTCTTATAGATTATATTGCAACTTTCCATATAATTGTATAAGCAGTTTAATATGTAGCAAATAGTACCAATGATGCTTTACAGAGAATGGACAATCTACATAGTGGGGCTCATAGGATGTATGTGGAGTTAGAAAGCCTATTTATGTGTCTGTAGATGGGTAACCTCATTCTCAAGGACACAGTCAAGGTGCCCAGTGTTGTTGGTAAAAGAAGATGTATATCTACTAGTTTGGACTCTCAGTAGCTGTACATACAAAACCAAAGTAAAAACATCAATCACATTCTTCACAGCTAGCACTACACAAATTGTATCAACTGGATTGACATTGGCTTATTTAAAATTCTAGTTTATTATGTATATCATTAACTAATTAGCAAGCAGGTTAGTTCATTTAAGAAGATATATACTGCCAAGTTGCTAGATGTGTTAAAATAACAAAAAGTATTTATTACTATTTTCTATAGTTTACTTATATAGTGCAAATCATATTACACAGTACTATACAGACAATATGTAATCATTCACATCAGTTCCTGCCCCACTGGAGACAACAATTTTCAGAAGTCAATTAACCTACCAATATGTTTTTGGACAGTGGGAGGAAACTGGAGAGGCACTGTGTTGCCCATAAGTAATTCTTCGTATTAGAATCAATCGGAATATGCTGATACACACTGTAATTGTGAATCCTATTGTGTACGGTTCTGTGTTCCTGGTTGACGTTAGCAGATAATTTATACTCAGTCTCAACAACATTTTCTGACACTCAATTGTCAATTAAGTTGACACAAATCATAAGCAGCTCTGCTGTGGGTGCATCAATATCCTGCATGTCAACATATTTCTAAGATAGCTTTTTCATGCAGACTGTACTGTACTCTGAAGACAATCTAGATTGGAATTCTCATGGAAAGAGATCTTGTAACCTCATGCGAAAACAAATTATTGTACTTTCGATGTAAATAATTAGAGTTAATTACAGACAGCCAGACAGTGTTTTAAAGACTCCAATTCCGAGTCAGAGAATGCATTTGAGTTTTTAAAATCATAATTTTTCACTCGACAAATCTTCATTGCACATGTAATATTTATTTTGATTAGATAAAGAAACTTATGTTGCCAAAATTCCAAGACAGTGCTACAAATGTTGCTCTGAATTTTTCTTACAAACAGTTGAACATTTAAGACTAGGTTGGTGAATGTTCTAGTGCAATGGGTCACAGGTCATGAAGTTTCATCACTTGCGATCCTCAGAAAAATTAAAGACTGCTTCATACAAGTCCCATTTGTCCTCAAAAGACATTTTGTTTATCTTAATAAATTTACTGTGGAGAAGAATGCATACCCAACTATTATTCATAAATTGCATCACCACATGAACAGTAATGGAGAAATGTAGAAAAAGAAAGGTAAAGGTTTTGTTAAGAATTCATGGGTTCTGAGATAGCAGAAAATTAAGTAACTAAGAAGAGACGTCATCACAGGGAAAAACAGGAAAGTATGACTTTCACATTGGCAATTCCAATCTTACCTTATTCAAGATTCTATGCTAATGTCTAAACCGTTTATTTTAAAAAAAATATTATTTGAGCCACGTGTATTGACCAAGAAGAAAAATCTGTTCAAATTTATGACCACCAATGATAGTTTGTGGTAATGCTTTCTCATATTCGAATAGGCATTGATTATAATTTAACATTTGAGTCTGTTGAAAAACAGAATAAAATTATTTTTAGTTTGTTTTAGTTCTTGGCAATAGAAATTGGCAAAAGATTTAATTTTCTGCATTGAATATTTTAGCTTATATATAGTATTAATATCCATGTTTTTCACATTTTTGTGGCATATATTCGCAGGTGAATTTTTGATGACTGTTTACTGTGGGAAGGGGCATGCTTGTGTTAGGGTTGTCTATAAGTTTTTGTTTTCAAGAAAGTTGTCAGTTTAACTTATTTTGGACACATGGAAATTGTTGAGTCCATAGTGGCTCCACTGTGTCATAAAAGTTCCCATTCAAAAGCAAGCATGAAAATAAGCAACTTCAGTAAAAAAATAATAAAAAAAATGTTTTGGCACAAAAACCTTGTTTACTATATTTCCACTATTTCTGAAATTATGGCTTTTATTTTTTATCTATCTATCTGTTTATCTATCTATCCCCATGACAGCGTGGGAAAATCCCTTAGACTATAAAAAGAGCTTGCGGCTCTGTTGTAGTCATTGTGTATTGGAGCTTGTACACAGTACAAGCTGTTTCTGCGTCGTCTGTCTTTTTTTTTTTTTTTTTAACCAAGCATGTTCCGGTTTGGATTACAAAAATGGGGGCCCTCTTGGCCAAGGAGAACAGAAGATATTTAAAAGCAGGGATATTTGGAATCACAAATTTATTTTAGACATTTCAAGCAGGGACTATTGGAATTACAAATTGTTTTTGGACATGGTTTACAAGCATTTTCAGATTAAAAGCTGCTGACAAAAGAAGAAGAAATCTGATTGGTAAGTATATTGGGGTTTTCTTATTTTTAATAAACATATGTGGTATGAATGAGGGTGTTTAGTGTATTTATTGGGGTTTTATTATTTTTATTAAAATGTTGTGGTTTTAAACAGGGAGTTGTGTTTTATTTAACATTTTGTTTTGTGGTACTACAGGGCTCAGCCAGCCATGGGGGCCAAGGCATGTTGGCACTTGTGGTTTTTGAAGTGCTAGCATGCCTTGGCTGCCATGGATATACTGGTGCTTTTAGTTATACAAGCATCAGCATGCCCAGACTGTTTAGCACTGGGCTGCTTATTCCTAGAGGGGGGGCAGCTCATTTTTTTTGGTGGACCCCACTCCCTAGGTAATCCAGCTCAGCACTGAACAGCCTGGGGTTGGTTATCATTATGGCAGGGGGGCGTCTGCCATGTGACCCTCTGCTATAGTGCCACCCAGCCCAGCTGGTTTGCCTAGTGCTAGTAGCATGAAAATCGGGGGGGGGCCCACGCAAATTTTCCCCCAATTTTCAAGCAACCAGCAGTAACCTGGCAACACTAGGGTTAATAGTGGTCGGATGGGGGTACCCCATGCTTTTTTTTTTTCCATAATATTGCTCTATTTTTAAACTTTTGACAGCTGCCGGACCTCCAGATGTATAGACAGCCAGTGTAACAGTGATGTGTTTTGCTAATCACGCAGTTAGGAAACACAAGAGAGCAAGCTAAACACAGGAGAGTTAGCTAAACACAGGAGTGTTTGACATCTCGCCAGAGATGACCAGCGATTTTTAAGATCAAAGTAAAAATCGCAGTTTAATACATCTAGCAACTTGGAGGACTAAAATTGTGGGTTATCACTCGCTATTTTAAATCGCTGGAAAAATAGGACCTTGATACATTAACCCCCAGAAGTTTAAGGTCCTGCTAAACTGGCAGAAGGAATAACAGTTTGAGAACTTGGGATTTTGTAATTACAGGGGAACATATCTGAAGAAGTATGGCTGCAATGAGATGTTGTGAGATGTTGTTCCAACAGAATACTGAAGGCAACATGCTGAGGATACAGATGAGTACACAAAGTGTGGGGGTTTGGTAATGTACAACGGAGTATAAAGAGTTTGTAGACAATGTCTGAGTAGCGTGTATCATTCGATAAGGTGCACAGCTGTGTTGGTACTGTTTAAGCAGATATAGCATGCAATAAGATACATGGATATGTTGGGACTGTTCAATAAGGGGTTTTGGCACAGGTTGAACATAGCGTATCATTCAATAAAGTACTAAAAAAATGGATACAACAGAGTATATTGCAGGAAACATGTAGAACAGAGATAACCATCAAATGTTTCGCTGTACACATACACAGATGACAGTCATTAACAGGCGGGATTGGCACAACCAAGTACACTAGTGTGGAATTTAAGAACTCCACCAGACTTCACTAGGGATATCTGCAATAGGATATGGACTTTGCTCGGTGAGGACCCAGGTTGCAGCCCAGTGTAGTTGTTTCCCTCTGTGAAAGCAGCAGATAACTTAGCTGGTATGAGGATTCTACCAAAAACACAACAGATGAAAATGTGGATATGAGTGTGCTGCTGTCGGGGCACTTGAGGTCTGGCCCCAATAACAAGGCCTGAGAATCTCTGCTCTGTTAACTGTTACCGGCTGGAGAGGAAAAATAGACACATACACAGATTGTGATGAATTCAACTCAGCTCTAAGGGACATCCCCCTAGACCAGCTTTGTTTATACATAAAATACTGTGTATGTGATTATGAAATTATAAAAAGAGGAGTAATTTAATTATGCATGCTACACAGATTGAGCACATGATGGAAAAATACAGTATTCTCAAAGTTTGAAGTAAACCATTTTAGCCAGGCATTATCTCATGTCTCGTGCAGTTGTCTGGCCTTGAGGTGCTGGACACTCAGCCAATTCTTCTGTTAAGTTCTTCTCATAGCTGTAAGCTGAACTTACAAATCTAAGAAAAACTTTCTTTGCATTTGCACAACAGTATTTTATACTTTTTATTATCAAATATCCAGCCTCAAACTGCTGTCGGGGAGACTGGACTCAAAAGTTGAAGGAACACGAATGTGGGAGGTTTTCGTGGCCCAGTTTTTGTGGAAGTGTTTGTGTCAGTATATCAGAAGGGGGTGATTGATCACCTGGGTGGTATGATCCTTTCCTTATGTTTTATATTTTGAGTGTTGATGGACGTGTTCAGGTTCTGGTGGATATTGATTGTAGGCTTACGTCTAGAGAGAAACAAACAAAAAGAAGTAGGAGAGAAAAAGACTCACCTTGTTGAAGTCTGTGGTAATGCTAGAGTCTTTTAGGTTTTATAACAATATTTCAAACCCTCTATTTTCTTCCATGCAGGAAGGCTTGAGACCACAACCTCCTCTTCAATACACACCCCATTTTGGATGATGACATTATAAAATATGGAACATAGTACCTTCCTGTGAGCACAAGAGTACTCTTTCAAAATGAAAGTCAATGAACAGGAAAACGGCATCATGAACTTTCGTTCAACCGATCTGGTAGTGGCATGTGCCAAATTGTGTGTGTGTTATTGCTCTGCGGTTGGATATAGTGTTTCCACAAGGTCAGTTGTAAAAGTGAAAACACATCCACAATTAGGTTTCATTTAAAAAAAAAATGTAAATAATTATCTCTTTAAAAAATAATGGTAATTTTATTTTCTGTGTTACCAGAAAAGTAACTAGCAAATAAGTAATGCAAAAAAATGTCAGTGAATTCATATAATATAGGTGCATCAAATGATTGGTGATTGAAGAGGTCAATCACCAATCATCCAATCAGAGAAAAATAGCTAATTCTGCAGATCATCATCATTGCATCTCGTTGCACAAGCCCTCCAGCACCCGCAAGAATTACACCTCATGACAGGCTCATAGGCGAGTGTGGGAAAAAAAGGAATAAGATGCATGCAGTGGTGAAGTTTGTTTAAAGATATAACTTGAATAACATTTGCATGTAAATGGTCTTGTACCAAAAAATTATAAAACTTTGAAAGCTCATCTTCCAACATCTGCTGTGTAGTAGTAGTAGCTTTCTCTAGAGAAGGGCGGCACAACTTCAACTGAAGGGCTCTTACATCTCCAAGGTCTTACATTTCCTTACTAGTCTATATTATATTGTGTGAGCCCTGTACAGGTAATCTAATGGTGGCATAGATTTGGAAAGGGAGGAACACACTCTGAATATTCTGCAATCTGTATTCATATGTGAATGTGTCCAGGTCTGCCTCAGTGGCAATTATGAAAACACACCCATATTTTACATGGGTGGGAATCGGGGATTCCTCTGTCGTCACCAGGGCAACTTTTGCGATGGCTAAGGACATTGCAACTGGACAACTTTCTGGGAATAGTAGATTTAACACCAATGCAGAATTTTATCTGGCAGTGGGTATAAGACCAGATTCAACTGGTTTCCTCTTGTTAGATTCTGCATACACCCGTCCTATTTCTTTTAGGTCAGCAAAGAAGCAGAGACAAGCGTCTTTAGCAGTTTGGATTCAACAGAAACGGAGGCATCTACTGTACTATTTGAAAAATAGTTCTAAGGGTAACTGTTTTTTTTAAATGTAGCAAATTAAATAAAAATGTTTAAAATAATAAACCAATTTCAGAAATGTATATTGAGACAGTGGACACAAGAGCTGATTGAAGATTTTCATTAATTTTGCAGAAGTTTGCATGATAGTTGAAAAAGGAGTGTACTTTTTTCCAAAGCGTAAGCTGATGGCAGTTCAGTCTGTGGCATTAGTAGGGGCATAGTAATAGTACCATTGAGGCCCAGAGCCGGATTTACACCTCATGGGGCCCTAGGCAAGATATCGGTTTGGCCCCCCCTTCACACACACAGTGGCCCCTCGCACACACATAATACACGCACGCCGTGGCCCCTCACACACACATAATACACGCATGCAGTGGCCCCTCACACACACATAAAACACGCATGCAGTGGCCCCTCTCACACACATAATATACATAATAATACATGCACACACACACACACACATAATACACGCACGCAGTGGCCCCTCACACACACATAATACACACACACATAATACACGCACGCAGTGGCCTCTCACAAACACATAAGACATGCATGCAGTGGCCCCTCACACACACACATAATACACACAGACAGTGGCCACACACACACAGACAATACACACAGACAGTGGCCACACACACACACACACACGGGGTGATTAAGGGTTCTGGCAGCCCTAGGCTAATACCACCCCCCCCCCCGCCCCCCCCGAATATATATGTGTATAGGAACACTCCTGAATATGAATGTTCAGGTGTATTCTCCAGCATTCAAATTTAGACAGATTGTGCCATTGTCTCTTACCTGTTCTTGCTCTTCTCTCTTGCAATTTTGTTATCCTCTCGCTGGCTTCTGGAAAGTTGGCGTCCTGTTTTGAAAAAGCAAAAATTTATTATAATGTAAAATGTTAACAAACCCTGAATGATTAGGCCCTTTAGTTAAAACAAAACACCCCATTATGGCCAGCTAAAAGTACCCCATTGTACAGGCATATATAAGCAATATCTAAATATTTGTGGTCAATCAAATACAAATCTCTACCAGCCCCATCTCACTAATATTTAGTATTCTAGTGATTGCTGAGACCACAGAGAGCATCCATGTGACCACCACACAATCATGAGATTATGCCCTCCAAAGCTGCTAGCCATTTTCCTTACCTCCCACCCTGCATCCATCCCCCCTGCAGCTATTTTCCTTACCTCCACTCGGTAGCTATTCCCCCATCACATCAAAACTCCCCCAGTCACATATATCAGCCCCACTCCTCTGCCCTCCTTCACACATATCAACCTCTCTCCCTCCCTATAGATTTTCATGGCAGCCCCCCCTCCCACTCTTTAGATATGGAGGGCAGTCCCCCCCCTCCCTATAGATATGCAGGGCAGTTCCCCCCCTCCCTATAGATATGCAGGGCAGTTCCCCCCCCTCCTCCCTATAGATATGCAGGGCAGGTTCCCCCTCCCTATAGGTATGCAGGGCAGGTCCCCCCCTCCCTATAGATATGCAGGGCAGGTTCCCCTCCCCTCCCTATAGATATGCAGGGCAGGTTCCCCCCCTCCCTATAGATATGCAGGGCAGGTTCCCCCCCCCTCCCTATAGATATGCAGGGCAGGTTCCCCCCCTCCCTATAGATATGCAGGGCAGGTTCCCCCACCCTCCCCATAGATATGCAGCGCAGGTTCCCCATCCCCTCCCTATAGATATGCAGGGCAGGTTCCCCCCCCTCCCTATAGATATGCAGGGCAGGTTCCCCCCCCCTCCCTATAGATATGCAGGGCAGGTTCCCCCCCTCCCTATAGATATTCAAGCTAGGTTCCCCCCCCCTCCCTATAGATATGCAGGGCAGGTTCCCCCTCCCTTTAGATATGCATGGCAGGTCCCCCCTTCACTTACCTGTAGTTGAGTAGTGCTGGCCAGCGTCGCTCCTCTGCTCCTCAGATCAGCAGACAGGAAGTGAAGACGTTCTGCTTCCTGTCTGCTGCACAGCAACAGGCAGCCTAGCGATTGGCTGCCTGTTGCTAGCCACTGACCACCAATGCATTTGATCATGGAGCACCAGACCCCCCTCCCCCGACTCGCGTGCCGTGAGTCAGGGGAGGGGCCGATTTTTTTTTTTTTTTTTTTAAATTGCTCCTGTGTCCCCTGCTGGGCCCCCGAGACCCGCTAGGCCCTAGGCAGGTGCCTAGGTTGCCTAGCGGTAAATCCGGCCCTGTTGAGGCCACAATACCACTCATAATAGGGATGGTGAATGGGAATTTATGAGCTTGGCTGCCTTTCCTGTTCTTGAGTAACATATCCTTAAACCTGTACTCTAGTCAAATTCTAAGATCCTTCTGCTATTTTTACCAAATCAAGATTTTCCACCTTGTTTCAAACTATTACTTAACCCTATTATATGAACACCCACCAATGCTAGTGCATTACTCCAGAATTCTCTTGAAAACTATAGTTTACCTGTCATTTTTTATTTTATTTTTTGGATTTAATCTTTTTGCATAAATTTAATTATAATATTCTTGTCAATTGGCATGAAGAAAAATTGTCATGTTGTCTTTACCTATCCCTCAATAGATTGACTTAAATCACAAAGTGACTTATGAGGTAACAGTCTATATATAGCTTATAAGTACAGTATATCTTCTATCTAGCTCAAAAACTGAATTCCTAATCCACTAATTTTAATTTAGGTCTTCAATAGATTTGCGGTACAGAAAGCCCTGAAACATTATTCCAGGTGCTCAACTGTAAAATCAGGCTCTATTCAACTTTCGAAAGAGGAAGTATCTATTGATAGTTACTGCTGTCACCTGTGATGAAATTGATCATCACACATTGCAGCACATACGAATAAAAACCATAAATTATAATCAACTTGTATTCAAGAGTTTTAATAGTCCTTTCAGTGGAGAAACAATAGAGAACTATTTCCAAATTCAGAACCTTTCTCAAAAACAATGCAGTTTTATTCCCCCAGACAGGAGTAAAACCTTTGATATTTTAGCGGCTGTGCTTTAAAGTTACACGTACTAAAAGATAGAGTGAAAAATAACTCTGTCATATTTTTAACATATGCATGCTAATTAGACATGTTGCTATTGTATTTATCAATCTAAAGATGATCAAATACACATCACACTTTCTCATTCAATGCAGTGTATATGAACAATAGGCCTCATTTAGAGTTAGGAATAAATCCATGGGGGGGCAATTTTTTTTTTTTTTTTTTTTGCACGCAGTGGAACTACTGACTGCTTTTGCATGCAAGACACAAATAATGGGCAGCTTTATTTTCACATAACAATTTAAAGTTGGACATACCCCCTCAATTCTAAATATCTCCTCACATTTTAAATCATAGCTTGGTTTTGACAAGATGGAATTACTTTTAACTCTAAATAAGGCCCAATGTGTTTGTGTATTATTTTTTTTACTTTTTAAATTTAATTTTAATAGGAAGAGGAAACCTGATTGCTGTTTACCTGTGAATAATGTTTTTCCCAGCTAATTGAAGCTGGAAGCTGCAAGCATTGCCAATAAGTGAGCAAATTCACTTGCACTCATGTGCATCCTGGCACTTGTAGTGCCACAAGTCTGCATTAAAATTGGTGCCCACATCATGAAATGATAGGAATTACCCCATCATAAAAAATGTATTATTACCTCCATTAGCAATCAAATAGTATTGCTCCGGTAATATAATTATAAAAGAATTTTGGCCACTCAATATAATGTTAAAAAATAGTACTGCTTTCTTAATATGATCAGAAATTATTTTAGTTTCCCTAATATATTGATAAAAATATTTTGCCCCATAAGATCATTGTTAATTATGTTTCCCCCTTATTCAATAAACAATGATTGCCCTTATAATTAATAACTTGTTTGTGCCTCCTTTTATGTTTTTCTCTGATGGTTTTTCCTGTGGTTTGTTAAGTTTCATGCTTTTTATTTTTACCATCTAAAAGAATTGTGAAGGCAATGTTAAAGGTGGTGATTTTAAAACCAGCAGTTTGAAAACGGTTTGAAAATCTCCCGGAAAAATGGCTTTTTCGCTAAACCACACTTCCTTGGTGAGTTTAGCTAAATGCATAACACCAGCATAATACACCAATCAGCCATAACATTAAAACCACTGATAAGTGATTGACATTGATTATATCCGTACATAAGGCAACTTTCAAGGGGTGAGATGTGTTAGGCAGCAAGTGAATATTTAGATCTTGAAGTTGATGTGTGGGAAGCAGGATAATAGGCAAGTGTAAGGATCTGATGGCTTAAAAAAAACACTGCATACCAAACCACTGGACCTTTGGCTTTTCACAGTTAAGGACTTTCCCCGACTATGGTGACTCACAAATAAAGTCACAAATAAAGTATAATCTACATTGAATGCTCCATCAATCATCCAACCATAGCTCATACCTTCTAGATGACAGTTGGCAGGTAAGCTGCCCTGAGATATAAAAACCATTTACAGTGAGATTGAACCATTTATAGTGGTACAGTTGGTCAGTCAGGGCCGTCTGTCAACAAATATAAGGTTCAGAGCTTATACATAAAACAGCATAGATAAACACGGAATTAGGTAAAATAAAAAGATAGAAACAAAACCCTACATATCACTAAACCATTTTTACTAGCAGAAGCAAAAATATACAGCCAACCCGAACCCAAAAAGTATATCAAAGAATGATTCAAAAGTTTATTGCCTTAACCTGCTTCAGAGATGCAGTTTGGTTCAACTCTAGCTCCAAATTATTATTATTATTATTATTATTATTATTATTATTATTATTATTATAAAGGGCTCACTGTGTATGTTCTCATAAACTTCACATCAACCTTAAAATCTAAACATTTGAATGCAAATAAACACACGGAGACATGTATAAGTTATTAAAAAATACCAGAACTTTTATTATGCTTTTTATATTAAACTAAACTTATGGTGGTGGAGAAAGGGCACTGCGAAACAGCTCTCAAGCTGATAACACTAGATCACAAGGGGACTGGCGCAAACCGCCGTAAGTCCACAAACCAAGGGGAACAAATCCCATCATAACTTGCGCTGAGTTGGCGTCAGAGTGACTGCCCCTTTTAAACTCACGCTGCCCTCCCTCACCAAGCCGGACAGGGACCCTCCTCACCGAAGGACCAAAAAGGAGTTACTGGTGCCTCTAAGGGGACAGTGACCTACGACCAACTACCTGTGCGCCCACTAATCAGCCGCTTAACGTAGTGCCTTCCTACCCCGCTGCACCCCGCAGACGCCGCAGCCCGCCACCAACTAACCTAAACACGCCGACACTCCCCCGCAAATCCTATCTATGAAGAACCCCATCCCTTCTTTCCTTAAATGCATGCCGTCCCATCTAAATAGATGTGGTGACTCCACCCCTATGCCCGGGTGATCGATAACTATACCTCCCAAGGACCGAACTACCTTCCGGATGGCGCTATTTAACTTCCTAACCATGACCGTCATTTTTTTTAAGGGGATGGCTGTTCTCCATGCCAGCCGGGGGATTAGTGCCGACCAACCTATGATGATGTCTGGCCAAGCCTCGTGGATTCGACGCAGGTCCTCCCGAATCTCCATTATGAGTTCTAACGATTTTCCTTTCCCCAGATCATTGCCTCCTGCATGCACTACCAGGACATTTGGTGGGCCTTGTTGTTTAATGAGCCTCACCAACCATGGAATAAGATCAGGCCAGCCTAAGCCCCGTCTGTCCAACCATCTTATTACAGTGCCGCAGTGATTCGGGATTACATTAGCCCTGGGGTGGCCAGCGGCCCAGAAAACAAAGGAATGAACAATGATCCCCACCATCTTAGTTGGAACACTATCACCTAAAAGCAGAAAACCAGTGTTAAAACCATACCACCTTAAGTTGGAAGACAGGCCAGGCTTAGCATAAAAGACACCGAGAAGGATAGTATGTTGGAAATACCGGTCCACAGGAAGGGATCAGGAAAGGAGACACATATGGGGAGCAGGCCACCCAGGTGAAGGTAAACAACACCCGCGTAAAACTCCGGCTGCACACCACTGATCAGGACTTAAGCCCAGGGAAACCTCGGGTGAAAATCCCTTTGCGCCTCCGCGTTAAAGCGACGAGCGGAAAAGCCCAGGGTAGCCCACCAAATGGAGGGAGAGGATGATGTGGTAAAGGGAAGTGGGGTGGGTTGGGTAACCAGGAGAGAATGAGGAAAAAAGACGAAAAGAAATCTGTGAAGGTAGAAAAATATGATTAGGCATATAAACAATCAACCATCAACACCGTCAATCCTAACATAAGACTTATAAGCTGTGGATTTCCATCGGCCAAGGGCTTTAATGGTCTCGGTAGAGGACCCGGCTATGGCGGCAGATGTGGCTGCCCTAATCCTGAAGGAATGTGTCCCGTACCTTGCGCTGTCTAAATTAACGGACTGCAGGGTCCGCTTCAAAATGGCTGAAAATTAATATTTCGTCAATGGCATACCATTACAGTGACATAGGAACAAGCAGGCCTGAGGTCTCTTATTTACAAACTGTGACGCTACTTTAACCGGGCAAATTTGACTATATTGCTGCATGGTTAACTGTACCCATGAACCTTTGCCACTCTGATCAGTCTTTGATCTAATTATTTTACAGGCTAAGATCCCTTCGCCCAAACTGACATGCTCTGCCCTCAAACCAGACTCCTAATGCCCCCTGGACCTAGCTACTAGTTCGAAAGGCTCCAAAAAATGCCATGGATAAAGCAGTACTAAATAAGAGCCTTTTGTATTCATCTACTGTGACTAAACCAGGTTCCTTATCAAATCATCCAGAATGTTGGTGGTGATTGGCAAACGAGCACCTGCATGAGAGGGACGAACCCTCGCCCACCCTTTTAGGGCCTTGCTGATCATAAACCCTTTATTGACATCCGGGTAACCTTGAAGCCTAGCCATGAATAATATCCCTGCCAGGGTAGATCCCACATAAAGGCTAGCATAGCGTCACATTGACCTGCCTCCGATTGATCTTTCTGCTGAAAAGTGACCACCGTATCCGAGCCGACTGATATGTTCTCAGGGTGGAGAGAGCTACCGCCTGTTCTACGAGCCCTCTTATGCCGGCTTGATGATCTGCCAAAACACAAGGGGGACACGGAATACCAACAATGTCAGCCTGGGGAGCCAAACTACGAAACCTGCTCCATTGGAAGCAAGACAACACATCGGCCAAGCTATTCTGCACCCCTGGAACGTGTTTAGCCCTAAATGAAATATCATTCTGCAGACAGCGCAAAACTAGATGATGCAGCAGAGATATTGCATGATGAGCCGAGGCACTCTGTTTGTTGATCGACTGGACCACTCCCATATTGTCGGACCAAAAGACTATGTGCCTACCCCGCAACTTGGGTGCCCACAGCTCGATTGCCACCACAATCAGGAATAGCTCCAGGACCAACAAGTTCTTAGTAATCACTGCTCTATGCCACTCATCCGGCCAGCCTTCCGCGCACCAATGCCCGTCCAGATAAGCCCGAAGCCGCATGCTCCGATAATATCCGTAAAAAGGTTGATCCCAAAGTTAACTACGGGTGGTGACAGCCAAATTCGCCTGCCGTTGAATTCCCTGAGGAAGATGAGCCAGATTTGCAAAACCTCCCTGATCTCTTTGGATAGCCGAACAGCCGCATGCGGCCTAATCCTACCCGCGGTGGCTCTCTGTAATTTCCTATAGAAAACTCACCCCATGGGAATGGTACGGCAGGCAAAACTGAACCTCCCTAACAAGGACTGAACCTGCCTCAGTGGACTGGAGCTGGAAACTAACACCTCCGTCAAGATAGTGCGCAATCCACCGACACCCAGTTCCCGTCTGAATGCACCAATGCAAGGAGCTGCTAAACTTCTCGAATAGCGCACAGGAGATCGAACAACCCATGGGAAGACAGCGATCGATATAGTATCCACCACGAAGCCGAAAACCATGTATTGATATGACTCCGGATGAAGGGGTAACAACCTGAAAGCCGACTCAATATCAATTTTAGCTAAAAGGGAACCCCTACCGCATTCTTGCACCAATGCTAATGCAGACTCAAAAGACTGATAACTAACCGAACTAAGGGTGGCGTCGATTGTATCATTCACGGATTGGCCAGCAGGATAAGACAAGTGCTGGATCAGCATGAATTTCCCATCTGCCTTCTTGGGAACTACCCCCACCGGGGACAAAATCAGGTTGGGAATGGGCGGAAGACGGAACGGGCCAATCATGCGACCCAAACCAACCTCCTTCCCTATTTTCTCATCTAACACTTCCGGGAGAGCGAGCGCTGATTTCAAATTAACCGGCGCTGCTGTGGAAATGTTGCCCTAAACTGAAAGTTTAAAACCGAGGTGAAAGCCATCATGAAGGAGCGCCGTAGTGTCTCTATCGCCAAACCATGCGAGCCACTTGTCCAGCTCCGCCAAATTAATTGGCGATGGACCCTTGACTAGGCATAGCTGGATTAGCGCCTCTTCCCCTAACCCCGCTTCCTCGGGACTTTGCACATTCCGCTATGTATGCTGTCCGCCACATGACGTGCAAGTGTGCCTGAATCTACAGGAGGATCCTCTCTGGCAAGACCCTGCGTTAAAGTCATAGCACGTTCCTTTTGTGGGGAGGGCAGTTTGCGCCCTCCCCGGCCCTTGAAACCTCCTGCCTGTGCTACCCTCTGCCGCCTGGTTGCTCGGTCTAATCAATTCCAACCAGGTGTCAATATCTTTAGACCCCAGAGGCAGCTTCTCTCTCCCACTTCCTGAACAGCTCGTCATATGCCCTCCAAATTACCGGGCCGTCCTTTACGAACATCCCACTAATCAGGTGCATGTATCTCCACACCTCCGCCTGCTCGCTGGGCCTAGTCTCGAGGTAGATCGTAGCAAAAATACAGAAGGCATTCACCCATCTAGGGAACGATCAGAACCTCTCCTCCCCCATGCCTGACTTCTCGCATGCCGCCGCCAAAGCCTTCTTATCCTCGCCCGTCAATACGTACATGTCTACATACTTCCCACATCTAATTCTATCTCGCACGCTAGGCCTAATCCCATGAGTTATTTCAAGGGTTTCGACCTGCCCTAAATCACTGCGGACCACTAGCTGTTCTGTGTCTCCTGTCTGAGGTGTCTGCTTACTGCGTTTGCCTAATAATTGCGTCTCCAACAACCTGATCAGTTTCCTGGGTCTATCGTCGGAATCAGAAGACCCACTGCCAGTGGAGAGGACTGGTGACCCCAACCGCTGTGATTTGTGAGTAGTAGCAAAACTGGACTCACCCACGGGAGCAGGATTCCCGGCACCGACAGACGACTCTCCATCTTTTGCTGACACGGCCTGCCCTCCTGACGTACCCAGGGTCGACTCCTCAGAGATAAATGACGGCCTCCGGTCCCATGACTCGGACCCAGAACGACCACCACTGTCGGCCCTCGTCTCCTGATTCGTGACCACAGGCTCTGAAACAGAAAGGGGAACTGTAAGCTATGACCTGGGCAAGTAATCCAAACGCCGCCGCGCCACACCAATGTCCATGCCGCTGTAATCCTGGCTTGATTCTGAATAGTGGCCCGGCCTCGGATACGCGGAAAATTCCTCCTGCCGACGCTGGTAATGGCTATTGTACCGCGAGTGACACGGTTCCCGCACGTCGCCACCAGAGGTGACCTGATCACGCAATGGCAGGGACCCCATCGACGAATTACCAACGCTAGTGTGGTGGTAATCAACTATCAAATTATCGGACCCACCGCTGTGACCCCTATACCCGAGACCCCTCGTTAAGTTACCCAGGAAAGTAACCCGTTGTGACATAAATGACCGATTTGCCACTGGCTACAGACGTTGGCAGTACAGAGGGGGCCACACAGGCGCCTTGCTCCTAACCTCAAAATCGCTTGCGACCCTGCTAGGAAGTGTGTCCGCCCCCGGGTAGCACTGGGAATCTCTGTGTGGTGTGAACTGGCCATGCAAACTACCCCCACCCTGGTGATCTAAACCGTACTGTGACCCCCATGCTGAGCCCTACTACTGTGGGGCAAAAAGGGGCTTGGCGGAAAATAGAGCTGATGCGGGGCTGGCAGATTATAACCCTGTGACCTCCCCCCATGAGATGAAATAGGGGGAGTGATAGGGCACTGCCTAAATTGAACATACCTCTGAACATTCCCAGGTGGACTTGTGGCAATAACTTCCCCACTCCCCCCTGTGCTGACTGTATGGGGGAAACTACTGGTCGCCTGCTGCTGGGCTCAGCCAAAGACCCGCTGCCTACCCCCTCTGACCTCCCCTCCCCGCTGGCCACAACGCTGGAAGAGCAGGCCGGGCGCGATGGCACCCGTGTTCAGCAAATGCGCGGACCGGCCGGAGGATGGGAGAGAGGCGCTCGACCCTGCCGGACGCCGAGGGGTGCTGCGCTCTGACCCGCTGGAGCACGGACAAGGGATGTGGACCTGGCATAGCGGGGGGCTGGGGGTAGATGCCGGGACGCCACAGCTGAAGAGGGGGACGGATGAGGAGATACAAGATGGCGGGCGGGGCTGGAGGGGGAGGGGGACCTGAGGCACGCCGGATGGGAGGTTACACGTTTTGGACGGGGCATGTTACAAGGAGAGATTAAATGGGCAAAGAAGCCAAAACAAGTGGGGGAAAGCGGAGGATAACAAGGGGAACGAGGAGCAGGAGGGAGGGAGAAGAAAAGAGCAGGCACACAAGGAGAAAAAACACAAAAGGGGGGAAAAACAAATGTACAGAAACGTACACAACAGGGGGAAAAACACGGAAAGGCAAAATGAAACACAAGTAAGAAGGCAAGGAATCAATATAAACATTTTAACAGAAAATGAAGGGTACTTATCCCGTCTCTCTGTCGCAGGCTCTCTAATTCGATCTCGTGCTGTAGAGTGGGGCAGACCAGCAAGTACAGCCTGCTATATTCAATCAAGGTCCCTCCCACAGGAGCTACCATTGGTGGGGCCCCACCCTATGTTAACCACTTCAGGTAAGTGTTCAGCTTGCTACAAACACCATCTCCCTTTAAGTGCGTTCGTCCTAAAAGCCTCACTTGTCATTATTATTAATAATGTTAGTTTATATTGTGTCAAGCAAATCCTATTCACTCCAGTTATATTTATTGATAATGATCCTAAATGCAGTGATAACAACTACACAATGTAAAATATAAGTGTGGGAGTGAACTAATTCCTTATGCAAAGGCAGTGTTTTTGGTAGTGATTCAGAGATGTACTTAGGCCAGTTTGCAGAGCATACAATGCATTTTTTTCACACTGTGCATGCCCACAAATCAAATGTGTGTAAATACACATAGCTGTGCACATCCCACACTGATGGCCACTTATGGCTGGTGAGGCATGATTGGGGAGAGTAGGGGTATTTCAACAGAGGCTGAGTACCATAAAGCTGTGCTGGGTACATTTGTACATACATTTGTCAGGAGCTGTATCATTTTTGAGTAGTCGACCCCTGGTGTACATACTAATGGTGACTAGAGAGATGATGACGATACTAATGATGCTGATCTACAGCGCTAATTGGCACTTCTGATTGGCTGTATGCAGAATTACCCCTCACACTGCTAGTGCAAATACCCGCTGATGATCAAGAAAAATGGCAAGAACAACTGGTCGCTGCAGATAAGATGATCGTGTAATCCCCTCACCAGCTAGTAGTAGTTAATTCAAAATGAAGCAGATGCTTCTTTGTGTGATTTGTTTTTATTTGTATTGCGTAAAAAAATAATTACAGATTTTATTTTGTTTGTGGCTGTTTCCTTGGTAAAATATTATCTTTCTATGAAACGAAAATATGACGGTACCTTAATAACATAAAACACCATGTTAATTAAACAGATGCTACAAATGTAGTGTTCATTGATTGCATACTGTTGATGCCTCTCTTCATTGCACAAACTCTTTCACTGTTAACCCTTATTACCATAAACACATAAATAAACACAATGATACCAATTTACGTTTTGCCAAAATGGTCACAGTTTATTAAATCAAAGTATGGTGGCGGAGAAAGTCATTTGCAAGTCAGCTAACAACTAATAACCAGTGTATGGCCAACCAACATTAACCACAAAGTCTACTGTATATGCCAGTAATTTAAAGCTGTAGGCATCCTGAGATGCATAAGGCTCTGAATATGGGTGAAAATGCACTCTTTTTGCATGCAACATTTTTTTTCATCCAAAACTGAACCAAGTCCATTGAGTCTATAAGAGAGATTCTGAAACCTTCACATAAACAGCCCAGTTTCTTATCAAAACTGATTCATGCTAACTGGACAGTACAACATATATTTTAAATTACATTCCAATGCCCACCTGCTTCTGGCAGCTAAATCTACCGAAAAACCGAAAGCTTGTTATTTATCTATATAAAATCATTTAATTTTGTAATTTACACTAAAAAAAGCTGCCTGTATAAATAGCATATTTACACCCATAAGCTGAGTCAGGGACAATCCAAGATGCATCTAACACTGCACTTGTCGCATATACACCATGTCAAGCTTACACCAGATATACATACACTCATATACGCGTGCACACAATCAGGTCATAAGCACAAGAAAAAATTGTTAACATTTGTTTTGATAGGCTTAATATAATACAACAGATATTACTACCTGTCACATATGAATGTCGAAAGTAAATTATTTTTAAAATACGTCCACAAAATCCTATAATATATACATAATCAATGCAGAAAGCACCTATCAGCTTTAGAGGGAAATTCACAATCAGCAGCTATCTAGTTCTGGCGGCCGACATCATCATCAGCGGGTATTTGTACCTGACCTCTGCAGAAGATACGGCTCCTGACAGGAGACTTCTGGTCTGCCTCAGCGGCATGACCTTACTGTACTTGGCCTATGTTAGACTCTCCCTTCCCTCCTCCCTCCCCATCTATTAATTGGTAAGCAGACACAAATCTATATGCGTGCATTTATGTGCAAATCTTCAGAAGAAACGCTACACAAACTGGAGCATATCAAACTCAACTTTAGGCCCATGGTGTTTTCTCTAACATGATCTCTAAATTCCATAGCTGCCATTGACAGTCTGAACTAATGGTGAGACGAGTGCTGAATATTTTGTCTGCCAATTTCAAAATGACACTGTAGAGTTAAGAGGCCACCACTCCTCTGTTTTCTTATGGAGGACAGTTTTAAAAGGTTAGCAAATTATTATGATGAGTATTATGATTATGATTATTATTATTATTATTATTATTATTATTATTATTATTATTATTGTTGTAGTAGTAGTAGTAGTAGTAGTAGTAGTAGTAGTAGTAGCAGTAGTAGTAGTAGTAGTAGTAGCAGTAGCAGTAGTACTCCAAAAACATACTGGTAGGTTAATTGGCTGCTAACAAATTGACCCTAGTCTGTCTGTCTTTGTGTCTCTCCGTCTGTCTGTGTCTGTGTTAGGGAATTTACACTGTAAGCCCCATTGGGGCAGGGACTGATGTGAGTGAGTTCTCTGTACAGCACTGCGGAATTAGTGGCGCTATATAAATAAATGGTGATGATGATGATGATAGTAGTGCTTTTCTTTATTTGTATCATTATTTACATATAAACAAAAGTTGTGCATGGTAGATGATATTTTACCAGTGAAATTATTTATTTATATTTTGAAATATTTTAACCAATATAATGCGATTTTTTAAAAAATGTTTTATAACATTCCAGAATCTACAACAACCATCCTTAATTGAAATTCTATTTTTGCTTTGCCACCCAACGTATCCACTGAGTCCCCGAAGGATTATGAGACAAATTATACATTGGAAGGTTGTGTCCACAGACCTAAAACCCTTGAATATTTTATCCCATTTCATTGACCATTATTTACAAACATAGCCCAGAATGTTTCACCATTCATATGTGACACAACACACATTTTCTCCATATTACTAAATATAGACTGGCATGGTTAATATTAGACATTGCATCTCTATACTGCAGAATTAGCCATTATTTAGGAAGTGCACTAACCCCCTTATACCACATATCAAAATGGACATTCAAAACCTCTTTAGCAAATTTATTTTAAAATAAAACATTTGTTGCATAATATAGTCTTAGGGCTAGATTTACTAAGCACCGGGTTTGAAAAAGTGGGGATGTTGCCTATAGCAACCAATCAGATTCTAGCTGTCATCTTGTAGAAAGTACTAAATAAATGAAAGCTAGAATCTGATTGGTTGCTATAGGCAACATCCCCACTTTTTCAAACCCGCAGCTTAGTAAATCTAGCCCTTAGATGTTAAAGGTATTGCATTATGTTAGAGTTTGTTCCAAGACTTGCAAATCTCCTTTTCTTTACAAAAAATACATTTGATCCAAAAGCAACCCAAAGGGAATGTGAACCGGAACATATTCCTCTGTTTACTGACTATACCAATAAGAATAATTTAGGTCTGCTTTTCACCTATAATTCCAATGCACATATAATTGAATTACTGAACATAGTGCTTTAGGATGGAGAAAGGAAGATCATCCTTCAAATTGTTAGATTTTGGGAGTTGCCACCACAAATAACCTAGCTGACAAATTTTCCCTACAAGTACAGCTAGTTTAGGACAACACATACAGAAGATTTCAACTTAACAAATAATTGTGTTACACAATATTTTAAATCAAAAAGCTTTAACAAAAAGTGATATTTTATTACATTATCCACTTATAAAAAATTAATCCAAAAATTATCCAATTTTAAAAAAATAAATGCCACTGAAAATAGTCTGGCTCTGAGCAAGTTAAGAAAAATAAGCCCTACAGAACGTACAAGTTTAGAATGTAACATAGTTTCAAATGCAGCATTTTTTAGATGCCTTTGCTGGAGTTAAGTTCATCATGGCCACACAACTATACCATCTAATGTGTCAGATATTACCTTACTCATCTCTTCATATTCAAGTTGCAACACATAATATGTAGTGTACTTGCTTCAATGCAATAAATTCAAGTATATAAGCTGCACTATACAGTAGTTAAGAAAAAGGCTAAAGAAAGATAGATGAAACACACATATGGGACTCACTATGCACAGTACATCTGGGCATTTATGGATGCCCCGTAATAAGTATTTTTTTCAACATGAAAAATATTCTTGATTATTTCTCCTTATTATACCAGGTTGAAATTTAAAAAAAAAACAATTGTACTCTCTTTAACCAGATTGGTTAAATGAGACAATTAACTATTTTTTCTTAATATTTTCTCTTACTTTTCGGACTCATTGAAGAGCTATATGATGTGCAAACTTACACATATACTAGGATAGTTATAGCTATTTCATGCAGTGATCCACACATGATAGTAGTCAGTAATTTGAGGTGAGATTTTTACTTTCACTTTACATTTTAAGGGTCTCATATTTAAAGATTGGCACAGACAAACCGCAACCCTAATCTACCTGTGAGATCACACTTCTTTACCTGCAGGCCATGCACTTGTGGTTGTTGAAAATCAAGAAGGTCCTATGAAAATCAGAACTGTTGGGAGGTATGACTGCCAATGACAACAACCTCCCAATCACTATCATTAATAATGGGATCCCAACTCTCCCTCTTAACCTCATTCACTTATTCCCACTGCAGTCTTGAATAATGCAGATGCATTATTCATATTTTGTATGAATAATACATCTGGCAAATAGTTCATGAATAATAATTCTTCATCACCGAGGTGCTATTTGAGTTTACTATTATGAAAAACAGGATGCTTCATTGGAGTAATCCAGTTAATAAGAAAAGAGTGACAATGACCATTAAATAATCTTCATAATGCTGCTCAGTTTAATCTCATTTACAGTGAAAGCATAATAACAAATCAATGCATACTGCAATATATATCAAGGATTGCTCTCAGGCTTTTTGTGTTGATCATTACCTTTCATTTTAAGGGATTTTTTTCATTTGTGCTAGAAAGAGGTGAAGGCATTTGGTAAAAAAAATAGTAGCTGTTTTTAATCTTGTCAAAGTCAAATTCTGTTCTATAACATGACCTTTTCACATTCCTTGTCAATCTTAAATATATGTGATTAAGACATATGTGTTTGAAAATTTCATCTTTTTATCCTCTCTCTTGTCCAAGCCTTTGAAGTATTTCAACACATTTTGAATAGAACTGTTTTTTTAGCTTTTCACTGTGTAAGCATTAGAAACTTGTTCTACTTTCAGTGTATTTAATTTAATATTCACATTTATAGTTAGAGATACTCCAGAACTATATGTGATATTAGCCAGTAAAGAATTAATTCACTTGTTTTTAAAAGTAATACACATCTAAGGAGATGCAAAAAATTATAATTCAAAGGTGTTGTTTTCAAATTTTCTTTAAAACTAAATGTTAAATCATTTTATAGCAATTCTAGGCAATCTCTTATACTTTCTGCAAATTGTCTAGACAGTCAGAAACATGAAATATCAACACACATCATAAAACGGTGTTTCTATAATTGATTGTTGACATACTGGCTGTGTATGTGTTTGTGTATATATCTGATGGTCTCTGAGTGCTTCGGTGTTCTATGAGGAGTCTTCAACAGGGCACTGCATGGAGCTATTGTAGTGAATTTACAGACTGTAAGTGACACGTTTACAAGTTAATTCAGGATCAATTAGGCTTGCAAAATGCTGTCAATTCTAAACCATACCAAATTATTTCACTCCTTTCTATCTATATCTATGTCTAACAGTGTCAAAATACCGTAAAGACTGGTGATTGCAGGTGATCAGCTGGCAGTCAAAGATGGCCAAACATTTCTAACGCTGGAGGCAGCAACTGAAATTACGTCTTTCTCACATGTTACACAGATTAACATAAACTTTTCTTCTTGTGTAGTATACACTATAGAACACATATATTGCCAATTCCATCAATATTAGATCTCCTAAAAGGTAGAAATGGCAAATTTAGACTTTTACAACGTTTTTTTTTTAAATTGGTGCCTTACAGTTTGCTTCCCACAAGAGCAGCTGATTCAACTGAGTCTGTTTGCTTCATAATAGGTCACAACAAGTAGTAATAGCTCTCAATGTTTTCTGTAAGGCAGATATATTATAAAAGATATCCATAAATTTGTATAGAGATTTTCTCTCGACATAGAATTAGCAGAAAATCCATCAACCTTCCTGGTGGGGAATGTTCTTACCTGACTGTGTAGTAGAGAGAATTCAGATGAACAACCGGTGGCTGTGTATCTACCATGATTTGTGTATCCAAAGAGAACTCTGACCATTCCAGATATTGGATATCCTGCTATTCTTGGATTGTTGTTACACCTAGTCACCTCATAAAAACTTGAGAGGTTTATAGTATAGTGCACAATAAGTCAATGCTGCTAATATTGACTAGGTAATATAGAGGAAGCTTGGACTACAATGTTAAACACTTGTGTGGTAAAAATAAATTAAGGTAATATTATTATTATTATTATTATTATTATTAATTTTTATTTATAGGGCGCCACAAAGTATCCGTAGCGCCGTACAAGGACAAACAATGGCACAGTACAAGGTGAAACAGCACAGTACAAGTAACAGTAAGCACTATAACTCTGGGGGCTCAGGCACAGCATGAAAGAGGGGGAGGGAAGGGAAAAGTGAGTATAGGCAGGTAACTATGGCCCAAGAGGGTGGGCACAGATGACAGGTTGAGAGTCACTGAGGGGAGCAGAGAGAAGCGAGAGGAGACAGAGGGCAGAGGGACTGAGAGGAGAGCTATAGTCCTGGAGTGTCTCTAACTATAAATGTGAATATTAAATTAAATACACTGAAAGTCGAACAAGTTTCTAATGCTTACACAGTGAAAAGCTAAAAAAAACAGTTCTATTCAAAATAGAACCCAGCATTCCCATAATAGTGTCTCATGTGTCTTTAATCATAGAAAACTTGCATGGGTAGCCCCCAATATATGTATGCAGAGATATATGAATGCACAGAAGTCCATCACTATAGTGTATGCAAGTACATCCATGAAGTGATTAAAATACTGGGTTACAAAAGTCAAACTCCATGTTTCTTTCTCATCAAAAAAGCATTGCTGAGTCTCACATCTTTTGGTGATAATTGTGCAAAGCACCTTTGCTCTTTGCCAGCATTAAAGCACTCTATAAAAAGCACAAGTTACACAAGGACATAAATAACTATTATTTCTATTATATAACTAATTATACTTTCAGCAATTACCTATTCAATAGGCATATGGCTTCCAGAACTGAGACTAAATGGTGTTTTCACAAATGATCTGAAAAATCACCTACAATAATACATACTTAAATTATTTTATCAGTGGTGCGTTCAGCACCATTCTCCCTCCCTTTTCAGCAACTTGGCCCAACTGAATTATCATTTTCATTATTCATATCTGAAGCTCTTACTTTATTGTACTGTTGCCCTCCCCTTTTAACTTTAACTGTATATACCAGATCCATATTAAATATTAAGGTGGTCTCTTCTTCCTCATTCTCACTGATTACATTAATTATACTATTGAAACATTATAAATGTATTCTGCTGGGAATTGTCTTTGTGTGTGTTCCTTTTTTAAAAAAGATCATGCTTCAGAATTGGGTCTTTTTATGTGTTACTTGTCCTCATTCTTTGTCCTAGTTTTTCTATCTCAGTCTTACTTTAATACTTGACCTTAGTACAGAGTTTTAAAATCTTAAGCATGTTCAATATACCTCTTAAAAAATTAGAACAATTCTTTCAAGGTCACTTAAGAGCACTGATACTCTATATTTAATGCAAACTTTATATTTAATACGAAGGTTGTTTTCATATGCCTTATTCATATTTCTGCATTTCAATATTTTGATTCTAATTATGCATTATTAATGACGTTTCCTATATGATTGAATATTGTAGCAGAAGTAACGAGCACATTGTATTTACCATAAAGATTTGTTTATTAAAAGCTGATTTGTAATTTCCTCAGCTACCCAAAATTCTGCTGTCTTTCATCTTCTCTCTAAAAGCTAGAGGATGAAGCCTGTAGCATTTTACAGAGAAAAAAAATTACTTTAGTTGCTCTAGTTTCTAACATCAAACCAGGGGTTTCAGAATTATGGATTGAGGCTTCTTTCCACTGTGCTTATGAAATATCATTAATTTTTCAGCTTTAAATCTCAGGAACGTGCGCTTGCTACTTCTGGTTGTTATGATGCTTCAAACCTTTCAGCTGGAGATGTACATTAGATGCAGACTTGGAAGCATTTACTATTATTTTATCATGCTTAAGGCGTATTAAAGTGAGGCTTAGTGACATGACACAAGATCAGGTGCATGTCATTTCCCAGCATTCTCTACCAATAAGTCATCACATTTTTCCTAGCAAGTAAAAACGGAAAATGTTTGTTGCTTTGACCTTTTGAAATTTGAAAATGCATAATCCATCTACAGTTTTCCCATTAAATACTGCCAAGTTTATTTTGCAGAAAATAATTAAATATTTTTTTCTGATTTACAGTATGCAATAATTCAGTACCCAGTTTTGAACATTATCCACAAATAGTATATGACTGTGCTTCGCAAATCTGATTACATTTTTTAACTGTGAAATATCTGCTACTGGTGTAACCTACCTATTTAAAATCACTTGTCCTGATTCATGCCCGGACATAAGTCCTTTTGGTTAGTGTATCTTGCGTGATTCTTCACTGCCCAGAAATGGACATTACGCCAATGAGCGCAATAGTTCTTGTCTGAGCGAAAATGACACTTACAGCTGCCTACGATTTGAGAAGTGGAATGGGGTTGTTAGTGGGCGCACTGACATAGTCCAGGTAATCAAGGGCATTCTAATACAGATGCAGCCAATTCAAGTTCTGTGTTTGTCGCAAATATGCTAATTTTTAGTGGTATCGTTTACACCCGCTACAGTGCAGATGTAAATGCCAGATGTTGGTGATGACCAAACAGAACATTGCCTCTCAGAATCTAAGGGGATGATTGCCAATTCATCTTCACACCTCACACCACTAATTTCATAAAACAACACTATATAATACCACTGCAGGGGGACGCCATTTTATTTAATTGAAACACTTGCGGTTCTTGTTAAAGAGGTAGCTGCGACACATGTGGCATTATGTTAGCATTGCTGGTTTTTAAAAAATGTTTTATTATCCTTTCAAAGCAGTCACATACGTTAGCATTGCTGTTTTTGTCATTTTTAATATTATCATTTCTAAGCAGCTGCATATGTTGGTATTTATGTTGAAGTTTCCTTTTTTTTGTAAAAGTTTTCTAAAAAATGCCCACAATGATTCTACTGAATGGCTATGAAATACGTTAGTATAAAATAATGTACTATTAAGTTTAGTTTTTTATTTCCCACACACAAAACATGAATAAATGTCAAATTTCATTGTTTTTATTTTAAATATTTTTTAATGTATTTTTTTATATTTGTTTGCCATGTATGCATTTATGTGCAATAAAAGTGTATTTTAGTCATAAAGGGTATCACACTAGATCAGTTTTATTTTTTTCCATATCTACACTAAGACATTATACCTGGAAAGAATTTTCAGAATTATCATAGAGGGAAGACAAAAGATCCAAAGAAATCTGATACCATGCTTTATCAATCTTCCTCTTGTAAGTTTTTATCACTTAAGGATTTGGGTGGTGATGGACATTGAAACTATTTGAGCACTGAAGACGATTATATAATGATTGTCTAGTAAGTAGAATCACAAAGGAGAGATATTGCAGTGGAATAAATTCTATGGACTGAATCACATTTAGGAAATTTTCTTCAAGATTGCTTCCAGTTTATATTTAATAATCTGGTTTAAACGATGTCACACTATGTTATATTTCTATTTTTTCACATGCACTTCAAAATAACACGGAGGAAAGAATCACAAAATTGTGAAGTATGGATCTACTTGTCAATTGAATATAAGTATTATTCTCTTATTTTATGTTTGAATATTGTATATCACTATACAATTTTTGTTTTGAGTACTGCTGGTTGTTTCAATCAGTTTTGTGTTAGGTGTTAATTTATCTCTTTGTAACACTTACCAGCTTGTAAAGAAGATTGAACACAGTGGCGCTGATTACTCTCGAATTGAGATATAGATACTGAAAATACATAGTAAACTTGACATTGCAATTCTTCATGCTTCAGGCTAGGCCTAGAAAAGGACATGCTCTTTATAAACAAGCCCTCTCAAGATGAATCAGGGGGGTTTTCATACAAGGATAATACCTGATATTCTTACTCTACATGAGTTGTGACAAAATCTTGGGCAGGCAAGGCTCAGGCTTCAACGTTGGAGCTTTGCAATGTAGCTAGATGGTCATCTATTCATACTTTCTTTAGTAATTATTATCTGGATATCTTATCCACCTCAGATTCTCAGTTTGGGAGACATGTTCTCAGTTCAGCCACTAAATATATTTTGGATTTGCAGTACAAATCGGTGGTAATCGTTTTTACAATTACCACTATTCTGACACCTTTAAACCCTACAAATAAAATCTGAAATGCTGAAAAAACGATGTGACAATAAGCAGACTTACCTTTCAAGCTTACACTGGACATCTCCCATGAAAGCACCATGATGACAGCAGGTGATTCTGATTCAACAAGTGCTCGGAATCTGTCAGTAGAAATTTAAAGCGACAATGTCGGGTTAAGTGTTTAAATACTAAACCTTAGGGGTCCCCACATTGGCATTTTAAATTTCTACTGCCAGACGTTGCGTTGACGTCAGCCTGCACTGCCGAGCACTTGTTGAATCGGAATCACCTGCTGTCATCATGGTGCTTTCATCGTAGATGTCCAGCGTCAGCTTGAAGGTAAGTCTGTTTATTTTCACATCGTTTTTTCATCATATCGGAGTTTATTTGTAGGCTTTAAAGTTGTCGGAATAGTGGTCATAGTTAAAGCGTACCCAACCCATACATATGCATTGTTTGTTTTTATTGTGTGGTCCTCCCTACTGTATGGCTTTGCTGTGTGACTGGAACATATAGCTCACTAAGCACAGATAGTTTAAAACCTAAAAGAGAAATATAATTAATAAAAATAAGTCAAATAGATTTCTTGCTCTGACAGTTTCCCAGGTGGGGATTGTTATACAAAGGAAGGGATTGCATTCTCTGTGCTTATACCACCACAATCCTGTAATGTAGATGCCAGCTTTAGTTTTGCACCCACTCTCAGAATGTCCCATAATCAAACTCTTTCTTGCAAATAAAAAGACCAAAGCAGCCCAGACATGGAGAAGCAAGTAAGCAGTGAGGGCTGTCTATTGGGTTATATACTCTATATTGGAGATGAGCTCTTGGTTAAGTGATAGGCTAATGAGTAATGATGCTCAAATTATTCAAACTCATTTGAAATTAAATTGCATTTCAAGGACTTAAAATGTATACTGTAATGCATATGCTGCATACCTTATTGCAAGCAGGCACAGCTTGGAAAGACCGGGAGTGGCACACACACATGCAGGAAGCATTGAGCATGCCTTGAGTCAGTCCTGAGAGCAGGCATTGAGGAGGTCCACATGGTCCAGAAGTGGGAAGCGGAACAGCAATAGTAGCTGTTTCAGGGGTGGAACATGTCAATGCTGGGCACCATGAAAACATTGGAGGTAGAGCTTGACAATGCCAGTCTCAAACATGGCTTCACAGTGCATGCTCTGGTCCTTGCATTAGCTCGGAAGAGCAGAACATGGGTTTCAGGATGATCCCTTTCACCACTGGGTCCCATAGTAGTCACTCCCCCTACAGTGGTCATAGTTTGGCTGCTTGTAGTTCAGCTGCTTATAATTTTAGAGTTATAGATTCTCAATTTTGGAGTCGTCATAATCATCATCATCATCACTGTAGTATTGTTCACAAGTGTATATATAGTTTAAAGATGCATTTGTTAATGTTGTATTAGGAGGGTTTTTGTTCTTGAATTTATTCAACCTAATTTCCTTTCTGTATATTGTGCAATAATTACTCCAAATAAATATGTAAATCTAAATACAATCAAAATACAAAGTAAAAATCTCTAATGTCTGGGTATGTACTGTCGTCTGCAACCTATCTGCAATGTATCTACTTAAAACACATCTGAGTACAATCAAAATTTGTAAAATTTATGTGTGTATTCCGATTTGCTTTAAAAATACAAACACAATTCTTATTCCAGTACCAGTGTTGTGGTCAGTGATGCACATTTTATAACTCTCCAATGGCAAGCTTTTATCAGCCTAAATCTACAAAAGTTGAATTTCTTTGATATGCTGTCCAATCCACTCGCGTGACTCTTTTCAATATGGAACCTAGCTATATAATTGAGGGGAATAGAATTGCTAGGGGAAGATGAAATTGTGATTTTCTGCTCTAACATATTTTTTTTTATCATAAAATGTACACACAGTTTAAAAACACAGTTAAACAACCAGTGAACAAATAATTAACAATATTTTGAATGTCTCTACCTGTACAAAGCAACTTGTTCAGTATGGATATCTCTGCTTATTTTTTTCTTTGTACTATTCCCTTGTCCCCTATTCACTAACCCCATTAAAAGCTCACAATGTATAATAAACTGTTCTTCTTACTGTTCTTCCACTGCATTGTTTTACAAATTACATCATCCTGTGAAGATACTGGTTTTTCTGGCCCAATCCTACCCACTTCACGCTGGCTGGCCACCTAGGGGTGCCTTACTATGCCAGGGATGCCTACTCAGTACCTTCTAGGGTTCGTATAGTCACTCAGGCAAATGTAATT
Organism: Mixophyes fleayi; assembly: GCF_038048845.1. Taxonomy (NCBI): domain Eukaryota; kingdom Metazoa; phylum Chordata; class Amphibia; order Anura; family Limnodynastidae; genus Mixophyes; species Mixophyes fleayi. The sequence continues at coordinate 118,862,899 of NC_134402.1, forward strand.
TTAAAAGTCCAACAGTACATTTATTGTAATAAAAACAACACTAGAATATTATATACAAGCAGTAACAAAATATCAGGCAGGTTTACCACATCATCTGTCCCTTACCCCACTAGCTTAAGGAGTTAGTCACCTGGCTGTCCTGACTTGACGACCAATGTATCTGCCGATGTATTTCACTGGTAGTGAGTGGCAACTCAAAAGTCAGCCACCCTGTAGCTTCCAGCCATCAATTCTCAGAATGAATACCACCTCCCCCCTGGAGCGGCTCCTTATATCTAGGGTCAAATTTCCACAGTGTTTTCCCCTCCCTGGGCAAATCCAATGGGTCTCTCCTTTTTAAACATTGGTAAGGGCTGGACTAGGAGGTTGGAGTGGGATTGGAGATGAGCTTTAATCCACAGTAGCCCCTTGCTGGGTTGCTGACAAACTGTCTGGACTAGTCCTGTGTAGGAACAATAGATTCTAATTGGTCTCCCCCCTCACCTGTATTCTGCAACCTGACCCTTACACATAACCCACCTGGCTTCACTTTAAGGACAATGAATAACAGCTGCACTGCAATATCAACAATATACAAATAAACAATATATATATATATTTACAATGAGCTACAATGTCCCCTTATCCACATGTAATTAGACACTGCAGTTGTTCTCTGTTGAGCTGGGGAACAAAAGCAAGGGCTATAAATGCTATAATCCACATTTTGTGAGAAATGAGAGACAGGCTGGTTAAGGTGTTATGAAAATCGTTTCGTCACACATCCTTCCACACCCCTTTAGCTATATTCCCCCTCACTACTCCCCTCCACATTTATTAACACTCATGAACTTTTATCATATCTTAAATGCTTAAATTAGCTAGTGATATATCACCAAATCCAGGTTCCCATCCCAGTATTATAATTATAATTCAGAACACTATATGCACCATCTAGGACCCCACTGTGTTTTTTTGTCCCATTTGTGCCAATTGTCTCTCATTACCACTCCCTTTAGAATGCAAACACTCACAGGCAGGGTTCTTTAACCTATATTTCCTGTCTGTCAACTCTCTGTCTTCTTGCTTGCCCATGTCATGTTTTACGTTGTATTGATTTGTATGCTATGCAATTTGCAATTTTTTTTTGCAATCCTTTATTTATTATTCTGCTGATCTGTGCCTATGTATGCATACTGATTTCATGCATATCTCTTTTTTCCCAATATATACATTTACTCTGTTAAATTGTAGCTGTTTTTGCTTGTATAACTATGTATCTTATTTTCATTGTCTAGTTTGTAAGTATGTTCTCTGTTCCTCCTCCAACGTCTGGTGCTGTTTTTAAATAAAAGATGATAATAAAATTAATATAACTTGTATAATATCACTAATGACACAATCATTACTGCTGTCAAAATGAGTTGCTTCATCAAATGGTCATTTATTGTGGTATATGGAAAGGTGTTTACAAACTGTTTTGCTGTCCTAGACAATCCTGAGTGCTAGCACTGTATTGTACAGCGTTAAATCATTGTCTCTACCCATATTTTGCCCAAACTCCCTTGTGATATACACAATAGATGTAAAATAGAACCTGAACATAATTATAGAGATTTGTATTGTGTTTTAACTAGATTCACAGTAAGACCAAATACTACTACTACATAGGAAGCAGCTGTGTTTATTTAAAGATGGCTACCTTTTTTGGAAACCTATCCATGAAAACAAAGCGTATAATCACACAGGGTTGAACTGACAAAACACTGGCCATGGAGAATTAAGCATTCACCCAATATATGATTTTTTTGTTTATTTGAGTATCACTTAGCACAAAGAATATTTATGCTAAACTACAAACCTGTGTCTTATTAACTGATCAAAATCAGATCAAGCAACAGCTTAATATACAGTCACCCACACTTAATCACTTAGACATACTGTACATTATTTATAAACACAGCAGCATAGTAAATAACACACTTCATTTGCAATGAATAATTGAATGATCCTGCTACTAAACATGACAGCAAAATAATTTACATCAATCTTATAATTACCTTCTACAAACTAGTTGTTTCAATTGTATAGCTCATACAAAATCCTGTTCCTTCCTTCTTCACTGTAAGACAGACTGTAATACTGCATGTGATGTGCAGTAGATTCAAGCTTTAAACTGGTGAATTGGGATTCCTGTTCGACAGTCAGGATAAGAACTTGCAGAGTCGAGCTGCGGAGTCTACCAAGGGTGTGCTACAGCTTAACGGTGCTGACTACACCGACAACACTTACCCCAACATCCTCAGTCCGGACGACTGCTTCCCGACAAGGATTCATGACGACTGTTTTGTGATGCGACCTCAGCTAATCACGATGGAAGTAGTCGCTGGCGGGACTTGACAGTGAGATAGGCGATGATGTTAACGCTGCTCTTAAGGGGGTAAAGTAAGTATGCGCTATGAACACTGTAAAACCCTTTCTAAAGAACAGTGTACATAGCCGCATACTTACATTACCCTTAAGAGCAGCGTTAACAGCATCGCCTATCTCACTGAGGTCATCAAGTCCCGTCGGCGTCTTCCTTCATCGTGATTGGCTGAAGTTGCTTCACAGAACAGTCGTCATGGATTTCTTGTCGGGAAGCAGCCGTCCAGACTGAAGATGTCGGGGTAAGTGTTGTTGGTGCAGTCAGCATCAATATGCTGACAACCACCGTCTATTAGACCTCCCAGTCTTCACCAGGAAGCCCAAAAAAGATGTCAGGAGGGAGGCTCCAAATCAGTAGGTAAAAGTGGAATCAGAAGCAAGCTGAAGATCGAGGTCACAAGCAAAGGTTCAAAACTAGACACAAGCAGAAGTCTGGATCACAAGAACAGGTTCAAATTGAGTGTCAAAACAAAGACAATTCACAGAAATGATAAGCCTTTAGCAAACAGCGCGGAATGCTAAAGCAGGTAAAACCTGACACTCTGGCAGTGAGTACTGCACAGAGTGGGGTTTAAATAGCTGAGAGGGTTCATCATGTGTCAGGAATCACATGACTGAAACCGGAAATCAAGTGAGTGATGACATGAGTACACAGTTTAAATGAACCAGGAAGTCAAGCTAGAGATCTCATGACTGCAAACTAAGAGACTCAAGAACTGCTATAAGCAGACGATACAGGCCTGCATGGAAAAAAACAATGCTTAGACCAGTAAGTAAATGGATACTGGCACTGGCGGGTGACAAGTAGGCGTTAAAAATATTCTGCTATATGTATTTTATGCAAAAAAAAGTAACTGTATTTTTCTTAATTACTATAGTATTAAGAGTTATTAATGTATTTAAAAAAATGTTTGAGACTTTATATTGCACATTTATAACTACTGTTTGATTCCATTCTTTGCCTAGTCCACTGCCCATGTATATACAGTTTCCCCTTGATCCAACACTCTTATGTGCCAGAGTGTTATGTGGGATAGCAGGGCCTGAAGGTTTCCAGCCGCCTTAGGAAAATAAACAATCGGCAGAGAAAATATGCAGACAGTGTTACACATTTGTGCAGCAGTGCACCTGGTTTAAAGATAAACAGGAAAGGACATGTGTGTAACAAAATAAAAGTATAGAGTCTGATCAACACCATGCTTTTTTAGTGTCTTTTCCCACCGCAGCCTGACAGGGTGTGTCTGTAGGCAGAAGCAAACAGAGCAGCTGATAAGAACTTCTTTAAAAAGGAAAGATGGGAATGTCACCTGCCCATTAAGATAGGGCTGTGTGAGGAGTGTCAGATTTAAAAACCTGTTTGCTTAACTGTTCAATGTGACCAATGCCGGAGAAGCTGGCCAGTGGCTAGAGAGCTGATCTCTGTTTATTCAGTGTTTAGGGTCACAGGAAATTGTGTGGAATCTTTATGGTTTCAAACACTTTACCATACTGACATTAAACCAAAATAAAAAAGCAAGAAGTTGTTTGTGTGTGTTTCACCAAAAGTGTGCTCTTGCCACAGCATATGTAGACAATAAAATATATAAAAATGATTTATAATCATATACCAACATGTATTAACCCTGCCTGTCTAGTGTTTAGCATTCTAGTGACCTCTGATATCACAGAGAGTATCCATGTCACTGCCACACAATACAGAGATCATGCCCCCACAAGCTATTTCAACATCTTCCTCCGCCAGCCATTTCATCCCTCCCAGCCATTTTTATCAACCCTCCCACCAGAAGGTTTATTATCCCACATTCATTTCATCACCCACCAAACAACTCATTTGCTCAAGTTTGCTAACATGCTATATTATATTCCATGCATAAATTGGCTATTGGTATATGTTAGACAGATTTGTTACATTTTTTTATCTTAAATGTTGCCAAGTGGAATAGTTACCAAGAGATTAGACAGAACAGAACAAGAGGTCTGGGCTAAACAATGAACGAAGATAAACTACATATCATCCACTTTGTCATCTGAGGTCATTACATAATAGTACCCTTGCCCAAACTCCTAGGCCCCCTCTCCCTAGGGAACCAAGGGTCCCCAGCCAGCAGGGGGAGGACATTAGCTTCTTCACTGTGAGGATAATAAGGGTTACATAACCTGTGCCTTTGTCTGTAAAGGGAGATCTTGTTTTGTGGCGACTAGGAACTGCGCTTTCATCACGTGAATATGCTGTGTCTATAAGAAAATATTCTGCCTTGTATGTGTATATCAACTTGCTTGTTCTGCCATCTGCGGAAACTATGCTTTGGTTTGCCTAAGTGATTTTTAAAGAATACAGCTGGAAGTACGGTCCTCACAGTGGCAAACAGTAAAACAATTATGTACAGCTCCTGCCTCCTCCAACACAGTTCCTTAAAAGGTCAAATGGATAATTGTGTATAGGACAGTCACCTTTAAAGTGGAGTCTTAGCACACACCTATCACTCACCCCTCTTCTGCTGGGGTGATATTTAGTTGTTTGGGCTCTGAGTCTCGAAAATGCCAGAGGGGGTGATACAAGCTTCAAACAGTGAAACATGTGGATTTACATGCCTGTATTGAGTTTGCTCATGTCACATTGTTTATATTACAAGTGTTATGATAGAGCGCTGAACTATTTACTAATATTGTATTTGATTGCAGGGATGGACACTCTCAAATTGTAGCAGCTTTTGATGAGCTCTATACACAAAACCTTAATAAGAGTAATCTGAGTGTTAATTTAAGACTTTGTAAGCAGCCATCTTGTTCCCTTCAGTCACCCCTAGTTTAAGGTCAGTGACTGCTGGTGACACAATTCAACAGTATCCAAGACTTCTGCAGTCCCTCAAATCAAGGAACCCTGGAAAGATAACTACTATGACTCAGACTATGGTGGACACACCGAAGCACATCCCGTTAGTGAGTACCACTGATCCGTTTAGTACCTGTTCTGTTGAACCTTATTGTACAGTTTAATATAGAAAGTGTTAGAGACATAAAGGTAACAGATTATGCAGCATTCTAATTGGGTATAACTAGGACAGAAAACCAAGTGTTTGCCTTGTTGGTGAGATTGGTTACAGGTGCCTAAAAAAAATGTAAGTGGCTGGAAATGGGGCCAGTTTGGCCACCAGTCTGAAATGAATTTCTGTTTGTACACCAATGACAGCAACAGCTGCAACATAGATCTGCCATATGTACATTTAGATAAAGTTATAGATAGGCAGAGTTATAAATAAAGTGATAATAGTATGTGAGTGATATTATTGTATTGTAATAACACCTGTTTACATTAGGATTGATTGAACCATATTGGATTTTTTTAGTTAGTATTAACAAACAATGAAGCTGATGCTGAATTGGATGCCTATGTATTCAAAAAATAAGTCCTAAACAACTGCATGTAAAAATAGCTTAAGTACACGCTTATGCTGTGGCATAGGAATCTCAAGATCCAGCCAGCTCTACTCCAATTGCATATATGCCAAGTTTACTTACACGCAGATACACTTAGACCCAACCAGGTCATAATCACAAGAAAATAGTGCTGAGATTTGTTTTTATAGCGAAAAACTCATTCACTGTTGGGTTTGATTACGATAAAAAACCCTCTATAACAAAGGAGTATAATATTCGGCACGGTGGCTAAGTGCTTAGCAGTTCACAGCGCTGGGGTCATGAGTGCAATTCCTGACCGTAGCCTTATCTGTGTGGAGTTTGTATGTTCTCCCTGTGGTTGCGTGGGTTTCCTCCGGATGCTCCGGTTTCCTCCCACACTCCAAAAACATACTACTAGGTTAATTGGCTGCAATCAAAGTTTTGACCCTAGTCTCTCTCTCTCTCTGTCTGTCTATGTGTCTGTGTGTGTGTGTGTGTATGTTAGGGAATTTAGGCTGTAAGCTCCAATGGGGCAGTGACTGATGTGAATGAGTTCTCTGTACAGCGCTGCGGAATCAGTGGTGCTATATAAATAAATGGTGATGATGATGATGATGATATTCCTTCTCACATATGAATGAAAATAGATAAATATATTTTAAAAATGTGCCTATAAAATCATATAATAAATGCACTATCTATTAAGAACGCACCAATTATCTATCTTTGAATTCACAACGAGCCAATCAGAAGCAGTTAGCTATTGGTGGCAACCATCATCATAATTAACATGTATTTGCACCTGCAAGTAATACAACTACTGAGTGGTGTATATGTGTCTCCATGTCCGTCTGCCTCAGTTTGCAATTATGTAAACACGCACTTACTGTAATTAGTCTGTGTTTGCACGCCCATTCCCTCCTGGTCCTGGCTCTCCAAGTATAGAGAAAAGCAAATACCAAATCAAGAAAAAGACAAGTGATGCTTTCAGATTATCCCTGTAAATATATCCAGAGAGTTTGCTTCTCGTGACTTACAATGTAATACAAAACACAGTTAGACTCAGCAAATTACATTTGTAGCTTTTTAGTGGCCAAGAAAAAAATGTCTAAGAATTGTTGAAAAAATGAACAATATTTGTCAGGTCCCAGCTGTAGGTTTTGTTGGCAAGAACGCATTAATCTAAAATGAACAAAGCAGTTAAAGTACTTTTAGAAAGTTTATAGAGTAGCACAGTTTTTTGGATAAGTGGTGAAAAGGAAAGTAAAAACCATAGACAAAAATAAATGGGAATTTTTTTTTCCCTTTAACTTACACCACAGAAAAAGTACAAGACTCAATGTTGCAGCCCAAACAAAACAAAGGTTATCATGCTGAGCTTTTTATAAAGATATTGACTGATATTTTTTCTATAATTTCCAGTACTGCAGTAGTTTTATACATCTTAATGGAAAATATTCATTAGTTCTTCACAATAGTTTTGTTCAACACAATTGCTTCTTAAAAGAGATTTGTGTATTCTAAATCTAAGAGCAAAAAGCTTTGTGGGTGGTTATTTAAAATCAATTTTCTTACATAGTCCAGACCAGAATGGTGCAAATTGCCTTAAATGTAACATACTGAAAGCTGAAAGGCTTATAAAGTATCTAAACTTTCCCCATCATTCAATTGTTTCAAGTATTTCACAATCCATTTTTCTAGCACATTGTTTAGCAATCATAATTGTCTTCTTTCTAGCTTTGTAAGGATGTCACACAATATGGTCACATTTTACTATAATGTTACTAACAATTCAGCATTTTCTGAAATTGGTTATTCTTCCTCATCTTGACTATGCTAACCTCTTGTTCACATGTTCTCCTGCCTTTAAGCTTTTTGCCATCCACTTTGTTTAATGCATTGCAATAGAAAAACAACTGTGCTTTTTCCTGCTATCAAATTTTATTTTCTATTCCATTCTATTCTATTCTATACTATTGAATTGTTTAAATAACTGCATCTTTTCCATATATTCTTCCACTACAGCTCAAGTTAGTATTTTAGAAAAGCAACCCTCACAATTTGACATTTTTAAAAAACAAAGTAAATGAAATCTTGTATTAAAAATATAAATAAAACAAATGTATTTGTTTTTAGTATAATTAGTGTTCTCCGTGTTCATGCGCAAGCGTTAATATGGTATGTGGGATATACTTATTAGTCTGCAAAGTTGAGATTTTATTTTTTGGGATGGAATATGTTGATGAACTGCAAAGTCTTGAGACTGTTCTCTTATCCGGTGAGAGTCATTATTCCGACCCTGTAAATGTCGGCACCTAACCTGCCAACATGAAAATGTCAGCAGGCTAAATGCCGACACTTAGTGTGTTTAGACCGATGGACAAAGCCGTCTGGTTTATTCACAATGTAGCCAATCACAATGCTGACATTAAAAGACCAATGCCGCCGAGTTCGGGATATAGCCAATCACACTGACGGCATTGTCCACCTGTCTACATATTACAAGCGTCGGCATTTAGCCTGCCAACATTTTCATGTTGGCAGATTAAGTGCCGACATTTACAGGGTAAGAAAAATGTACCCTATCCCTCATATCATATTTGGTGGCATTTGCAATATAGCGGAGTCTACAGAGGATCTAGAGTTTTATTAAAATGTCAATGGTGGTGGTAAAAAGTACTACACCCACTACTTTCAATGGTCTGTTTCTTCACTGAAATGTAAACTTTGTTCTTATAAGATTTAGGGACTTTTGCTGTAATGGCTATGAAAGTGGCTGTACAGTAGTTGCAAAGTAAAAATAAAGAGTCTGCAGGCTGCATTGTGGACATACAATGAATGCCCCCCCCCCCCACAAAAAAACACTAACAACAAAAAATAGCAAATCTTAGCACCCCATCCTAACACACACGCACACGCACACACACACACATACACACAAAAAAAGCATGCAAAACAATGGCAGACTAGTAGGTTCTTTTCTACCACTAAATTCAATGGTCTAATAAGGTTCTAGCTAAATAATAAATGCATAGTGGCTAGACAGTGGGTGCATACTATGTTTAGAATGAGTGTGGCAGTGACTGTACTGTGCTATACATTGTATGTAGTACAGACTATACAGTTATTGTGTAGATATATGGTAGAGGTGTTTGTACAATGCAGTGTACGTTGTAGTGACTACACAGTTAATTTTGTTTTGGTCATATAGAGAATTTAAAATGGTGATATTGTAGTTTGGCATTGGCTTTAACAGATGTGGTAGTGATTATAAAGGGGGCAACTAATGAAATCCAGTCATTGCCTGTCATGAACGATAATGAATTGTAAAATATACATCAATGTAAAATGCAACTTATCATATTCCTGTCATGTTACATGTAAAGATATAGACATTCAATAAGATTCCTTTAAGTATGTTATATGGAATAGCTGTAGAGCACACATGATGATGTGGGCAAGTTTCGTACAGTAAATGTTATAATTAATGTGTGGAATGTTTCTTTTCAGTAAATGCCATGTCAAGGATTTAAAACATTATAAAATATTTATGATAACAATGTATGTAGCATCACAAAATGATGCAGCTTCACACACTAGGGAGGTAGATCATATTACAAAGACGTAGAGGACCAACAGGCAAAACACAGGACATTCAAGAAGCATAAATACAAGTATAGCAAGAAGTTAAGCATAAAACTGTGCATAAAACATAGTGGTTAAGGTGTATAATAAACAAGGGTCATACAGAGCATGCAAGAGGCATGATGCAAGGACACACAGGTGGACAAGGTGTGAGCACAGTAGGAAGAAGACAAGAGGAGAGAAGGCCCTGGTAATGAAGTCTGTTTGTTTACTGAGCTGCAGTGAATCACATGAAAGAGAATGCAAAAAACCATGAGCTTGGTGATAAATAGGATAATAAGCCATGCAGGAACAACAGTGTTCTCTTCTGATGACTATCATCATCATCATCATCACCATTTATTTATATAGCGCCACTGATTCCGCAGCACTGTACAGAGAACTCATTCATATCAGTCCCTGCCCCATTGGAGCTTACAGTCTAAATTCCCTAATATATACACACACACACACACACACAGACAGAGAGAGACTAGGGTCAATTTTGATAGCAGCCAATTAACCTACCTGTATGTTTTTTGGAGTGTGGGAGGAAACCGGAGCACCTGGAAGAAACCCACGCAAACACGCGGAGAACATACAAACTCCACACAGATAAGGCCATGTTGGGAATTGAACTCATGACCCCAGCGCTGTGAGGCAGAAGTGCTAACCACTTAGCCACCGTGGTCATCCTTTCTCATTTTTAGACTACTACCCATCTAAGTTTGGCCTTGCAGGGATAGGCTATTAACAGAAGGAAGCAAAAAATATATGTGGGTGAGAAGAGCTAGGCTTTAAAGATATGGACTAAGTATCTCAACATTAAAATTGTGGCATCTAGTGGAATACCACCCGTGGAAAAAGATAAAGTAGTTGTGAGCTCTATAGTTCTCAAACGCTGTTGTTCTTAAACTATAAGTCCCAGAATGCTGCAGTTAATATCGAGTAACAAAAATAAATAAAATTACATTTTCTACTTTATTATGTTTTCATTATCAGCACAATCCATGACTTACCATTGTGTTTCATGCAACTTTACTAATCATTATGTAATTTCATCATCAAGATAAAACTTTCTTGTTTACTTGAGGGTATATTGATGAGTAAAACACTAAACCACACCATTGTTTTTAAGCACTTAAAGAGGATTGTTATACTATAACTAAAGTCTGCTTCTATCCTATTTTATTATGATTGTTTTGAAAAATATACAATGTGTCTGGCCATGTAAGATGTAAGAATAGCCAAGGCAGAATGTATGCATTGCATGTTTAATTGAGGTTTGTTTAAATATTAGTCTCCTACATCTGGTTTAGATAATGCACAGTAGACTAATATGACGACATTCAATGGCTTCTGACAAACCAGTGAAGATACTACCAGGCTTTCTATTTCTGAATGTTCTAGGGGGATAACTAGGTTCTCCTGATTCAGAATGCATTGCAAATGTATTTTCTTTTATTCTATAATGGAATTAAAGTCTTCCATGCAAATGAATTATGTAAGTAGGCCTGTCCATAAGAGAAGTATGGTATTCTTACACATGTGTATAGTCTTTCCCCAGAGGTGCTTAAATTGTAGCAACTATCTGGTAGAAGATGATTTGTGTGTTTTTTTATTATTTGTATTTAATTCCTCTTTCTTGAGCACCTGCTTCTACTATAAATTCATTGAGCAACTTGTATTTTGTATACTATTGTTTGAGAATTGAATATAACAATAGGGTGAGGTAATAAAAGACTATATTTGCTGAAAAGATCACACAAACAGTCAATTCATTTGATCAAGCACAATCATGCAATAATACAAAAACTGGTGTTTTGCACTGATGTACATTTAAAATAATGTTGTCTATTCTTCTACCATTGTCTCATGCTTGTCTACCTTATAAAGCCAGGCTAGTCTAAATTAACATGTTCAGCAAGACCTGAATGATGTCATTGTCATCATCTAGAAGCCAATAATATGGTGAACAAAATAAGTCAACATTGAGGAGGGCTATTGTTCTATAATAATAACATAAAACTGTGCCGTTGTCTGGCTTTGGAAATTGAATTAATCTGACCTCTTGCATTTATCTCAAAATAAGATAGGAGAAATAATTTTTGCTGTGAATTAATAATAATAAAATATAATCTATAACTCTATATTTGAATGTGTTACCATGTTGATTAATAAAACCATCTGGGCTTTTTCTTATGGGAGGTAATGCGGATAAACAAAAGGAGGGTAAATTAAAGACATGGTCGCAGGACTAGATGAAGAAGGAAGAAAATAGCAAAAACACACAAGGGGATGTAAAGAGTCAGCAAGAGAGAGGGGAAAGGAGGGGTAGTTAGCATAGGAGCGTGGTGCTAGCATTGGGAGTGAGGTCCTGAACAAACCCAAGAAATGTTCTGAAATTGGAGCTGTGTAGTAAAATGGTTTAAGGTAGAAAGAAGTTAGAGGGTGCCCGAAAGGTTAACAGTGTTGTATTGATACCAGGGAAAGAACGCTTTGTGAAAGACAGCAATGGTATCATGGCGGAGGCTAGTGATGAACTCCATGGATGTGGTGTGTTATAGTCTGTTTATGACTGCAGTTTTGGAGGATTAAACAGCTTTCCCCTAATCGCTATCAATTTGTACTTTAACTGCATTACATATGTGACAAATTAATTTGTCAGAGGATTTGCCTATAGAGCTAATTTGTTTGCACAGCAATATGGACAATTGGTCTTTAGGTATATGGATGCCAGTAACCAAAGCAATCAGGTCTAACATATCGTCCCAAAATTTGGATATGATAGGACAGTCCCCCCCATATGTGTAAAAAGGTGTCACTGTACCCACATTCATGCCACACAGAAATCAAGTACCTTGGGATAGATGGTGTATAATTTTGCAGGGGTCAATATACCATCTGGTATATATATCTTGAATGTGTTTTTGCATGCAGTTTTATAGATAGAGGAATGTGCAACACGTTGATGAATGATCGACCATCCCTCCTCATTAAGCCCGGCCATTGTTCCCATGCCTGTTCAAAACTTTCCACAGGTGGGGAAGAGGCAGACACGAGAGAGCTATATAATATTGAAATATAGCATCGATGTCCGGGATTGTAAATACAGTGGCATTCAAATGGTTTTTTGGGTCTAAGTCAGGATGATTGTGTTTGGGCCTAGTTGAAACTTTTCAGTTGGATATAGTAGAATTGCAAATTGTGGGGAAGGTGGTATTTCTGGTTAGCAAAGGAGTGTGGGGCAGTTTCCCCTATTTTATGGAGAAATCTATTCAATGCCATCTTTAACGAAGGTGCTTCCAGATTGATGAAATGGAGAGGAATGTGGGGCCAACTCAAATTTTTTATTACGTTTATCCCAAATCTCCAATGTAAAACGAATGGAAAGGACAGAGTAAGTCTAAGCTGGTCTGCTGGACCTAGGAATCCAAGGCAGGAATATCGTCCCCAAGTCCTCTGACAACGCACTCTCAATATTGACCCATATTTTTACTCTAGAACCGGCCATCATAAAATGAGATGTCTTAATTGAGTGTCACAATGCCCCACAGAGAGACTTAGAGTGTGGAAGTAAAGGGGAGAAAGAAAAGGATGGATGTTGCTATGAGCACAATATGGGGGAGTGGGGGGGGGGGGTCAGGGACCAGAATACAGAGAAAGAAAAGAAAGTGGACAACAAACCCCTTGATGAGGGATGAGTGGCCACTGAGATTGAGCCAATGGAAGGGTAGGGGATTGGCCTGTATGAGTAAGGACAAATGGGCTCAGATTTTGGAAAAGCCAATGTGTAGAATTGGAACAGTAAGTTTTAATTCTACAGAGAGGTTAGTGACTATGCAGTCTCACCTTTCACAATTCCCAAGATGAGGGGGTGGGACTAGACAGTCAGGCACAGGTTTCGCCCACCTAGAAACATAGGACAAAAAGGCAGCAGAAGCATCATATGTGAAGAGAAAACATGCAATACAGTAAAACAATAATCCAACAGATTGTAGTATGAAGAACAGAGAAATGCAAAGTTAAATTAAATTTGAAGATATAACAATGCTAATCTAGAGCCATGGCGAATAAAGATGTTTAAGAGATGTCTAGGATCCATACACTCCCTCCGGGCAGCCGGAGTGATGAGGGTGGTGATGAACAGCCCGGTCTGCTCATACCAGAGAGTCGCGTGGAAGAAGCATGGAACATGTAGTTTGTTAGTGTCTCCTATTTCCGCGTCCACGTCCTCTTTACAATCCACAGATCAGTCCAAGCCCACTAGTAACCAACGCGTTTCAACTTAATGTAAGTCTTTCTCAAGGCGACTCTCTGGTATGGGCACATCCACTTTCATATTCCTATGTTCACTTTCATTGTCATTTTGGGCTTGTGGGAAGTCTGTTTCAATGTTCATTTTTATTGAAGTTTTGGGCTTTTGAGAAGTCCGTTGTTTTTATGATATTTTATTAAAGTGTAATACACTAGATCTGCCATATCTTTGCATTATTTTGGGTACACAGTTTGGACTGAACAACCATTTGGAGATCGATCTTATATGAAGGCTTAAACATCTCATAAGCATATACTCATATGGGCCACGAGTGTGAAGATCACGGGTGTCACGTGGAAATAATACTATTATTGTGCAAGGTGGAAGAGGTGTAATAGATGGTGTGCCCTTTCATTCAATCCGACAGTAGTACTCTATGTTATGAATGTATTTTCTGCAGATTTCATTTTGTCACCATTGGGATCAGCACATTCAGTCATTAGACATTTTTGGGGATTGTTGAAAACATTGATATTACCATGTTGTATGAAGGGAGCACCTGATGTATGTATATGATTTTGCATATTAAATTTTATTATAGAGAAGGTTGTGGTATTCTCCATATACGTATTCGGCTGCATACTCTAGTAGACCGCCACAGACAGATCAACTTTATAGCTTTTCATATATCAAAAGTAGTCATATGAAGAGGTGAAAAAACAATATCCCTTTCTCCCAGTTCAATAGAATAAAAAGGAATTGTAGTGACCCTGTGGATTGCGAGGAACAGGTAGCCATTTAGTCGGACAGAAATATACTATAAATTAGGCACTTTAGCACCATTAGGTCTTAATGAGAGCTATAAAATTGCTCCGTTTTGTATGATTGTTATCTCTATCTTCTCTATTGCAAGCTGTCGTTATTGGTTTTATGTATATTTTTATATTTTTAATTTTAGTATTTATATTAGTAATAGGGTTTATTTATAGAGCACGTGCTGGCATTACTTTTTCCAGTATTAAAAACGACGCCATAAGATATCAACTATTTTTACAACAACCAGCATGGCCATTATGGCATATTTTCCCATTAGAGTTATACAACCTACCAGGCTGGGCATTTGTGCAAATTAAGTTTTTAGCCATTAACTCTTATATATGAGTGTCTCATTAATATTCAGTTGAATATAAATAGTTGTTTTTATTAATGACCATTTTAAACACAAGCGCAATTACTGTATACTGTGTCTCCGATATTGTATTGTACAAAACTAATAAAGTTTTTTGAATCACGTGTTCACGCATGCGCACTATGCGCAATTTGCCGGCGCATTATAAGAAGCAGCGCTGTACACATCTATTAATATTCTCCTGATGAAGTATTTATATTAGCAAGATGAAACGCATTGAGACAAGATACTATATTATTTTTCTGTAATATCGCTCTTGACTGTGAAGCCAATTGGAACTACTATTGATCCATCAAGCTGTGGATAATGACTATTCCGACATCGGTGGGTGACCACAACTGTAATCCATTGGAATGGCTAACAGATAAGTGCTTTATTTCTCTATCTTTGTGAGTGCAAATATTGTGATTTATACATAATAAATATTTTTATTACATACTACACTCTATGCCATATTTAACTTTATCAGTCATGTTTCATTAATAGAGAGAAATACCCAAGATATGTAAGAAAGTGGAAATTCATGTCCAGAGGAATATATATATATAACTATATAAAGCTCTATTAGCATAATTCATATATCACTGCTAAATAAAGTGTATTCAATCATTCACACAATATTATATTGTTTTCTTTAAGTGGTTTGCAGCAGAATAAAATTGCATAATAAAGTCCTCATATGTTTATGATTATGAAGTATCCGTAGTTGGTAATCAACTGTGATTAGCGTAGCTGTACAAGTCCAATAATAGTTTCAGCTCAAAACTGTACAACGTTTAAGGTACTTACAATAAAAAAATTATAAAATTGACGGGAAACAATAGTAAATCATTTTCAGAAAGTGGAACTGGTAGTGGACATAGACTGGAGGGTGTGGCCTGCTCACCTTGCCCTCTCCTGATCTGTCAATCCTAGGACTCCAAATTCAGCATTGGGGTTACTAGCATTTAAATGTTAAGGCTAGGTGCACACTATAGAAAATTTTACCAACGGCTGAAAGTCCCGATCAGCATGGCGATGTGTACACACTATTCACGTTTTACAATATTTACCTTCAGATCTGTGCTCTTCATCTGTTATAACCATCAGCTAAAATAATTGTGACTCTATAAACTATGGAGATCTGCCTACACTGCTGGTTGTGAGTGCATATAGACTTCAGAATTTGCCCAACATCATTTCATCGTTTATACAGATTTTTAGTCCGTTTATAAAATCGAAGCAAAAGAAAAAAATTGATTTGGAAAGATAGAACATGATCATGGGAGTGTACAAACTAATGCGATATTGGTCCTAACGGTCGTTTATCTTGTGATGATTGGCATGATAATCTGTTGAAAAACCTGTAGTGTGTACCCAGCCTTTGGAACGCATAATTCCCTACGTATTGCTTGCTCCTTCTCACACTGTTCACCAATTCTCTAATATCTCTATCCAACACACATGGAACTTTGCTTATCCACTTTTAAATAGATTAGTACTAGAACTTTCTCAAAGTTATAGTACATCGTTATCCATTAGGAGGTTATATACACTCCTTGTTTCAAGCACTACCAATAAGATTCAGCTGCATTAGATAAAGTTGTCATTCGAACTTAAGAGCATTTTGCAGTCTGTCTTAAGATGCAAGTGTTAGCCACATAATATTATAGCAAAGGAAGCAAATTTCTACATTAATCTAATCTTCTCTCCAAAGTACAAAAAACTGAGAATAAAAAATGAGCAATTGACAATATATAATATGAAGTATAAACAACCTAATAGCTTAAAACACACAGAATCCTATGGATCCACTGTTAATGTTCTATATTATTACTGAATAATCAGGTAAAACCCTTATTTCTCTACTATATAAGAGTGACTCCGAATGTTATTTTATCATAAATAAAATTACAGGGAAAGTTCTGTTACAATCCACAATACTAAAATAAACACAACAAAAGAAAAACAAAACTCTTTTTGTACTAAGGAATTAATCTTATAACCTCCAGATCAAGTGTCAATAGTTTTTATCGCCTAGAATGTGAGGCCTCAGGAAGACATGCAAAAGATATTGTTTGAACAAACTATATGAGGATTTAAAATCTCACTCAACTGCCATACTTGTTGGAAATTAATAAATAAAAATAATTTAACCACTATGGCCCTGAGTCATTAAGGAAAGTAAGGCAAAAAAAGGAGTAAATGTTCTCCAGGACAAACCATGTTACAATCAAAGGAGTGCAAATTAGTTTATTATTTCACACATAAGTTAAATACTGGCTGTATTTTCATCTAGTACACAAATACTTGATAGCTTTATTTTTTCACTGAACTTTTAAAGTTGATCTAGAACATGGCCTACCTCAACTATAAATCTGTCCCCACATTTAAAATTTACCACCTCCTCCAATGCAACATGGTTTTGCCCAGGTTCAAAGTTACTCCTTTTTTATGCTTTGCTCTCCTTAATGACTAATTCCCTATATAATTATAACGTGAATGTTAAATGATTATCAAATTAAAATAATTTAAATGTTATTAAGAACAAACAAAAAATTATATCCCCTTTATACGATTATGTAAACCCTGATAACTATTTATATTCCATCTGAATAGGGAATCAAAGCACTGACCTCCAAGTTGCTGTGTCAAGAGTCAACCCACTTTGTTATATTGCTAATCAATTAAAAATCTATAGTTATATATATATATTATTTAGATCACTACAACACCAAAAACAAATGCAATCTTATAACAAACTCATATTCATGACAAGATACTTGAGGTTCTATTAAATAACCTCTTAGGACCTAAAATTTGTCTGCACCACCTGCTGTTGGTAATATATGTTCTTTTGCTGTGATCGACAGATAATTATGGTCTGTGACATCTGTCACATTAGAGATGTGCACTGACCCTCGTGTTTTGATTTAGAAACCAGTGTCGGATCTGAACTAACTTCGTGTTTCAGCTTTGCTACCGGTTTTGTCTAACAAACACGAAGGGTTTGGGTTTTGGATCTGGATTTAATTGAAAATTGTGAAAAATAGGTAAAATAATGTAATTTTAAGCTGTTTTTGCTCCTTAATTACTATTTATAGCATTAACATTAATTTCCAGTTATTTCCAGTATATTTTTTAATGATACCTTCACAACGGTCCCAATGTTTACCAATTTTGGCCAAAGTCTGCATCAATCTGGCTGGTTAAAATTAGTTACAGAGCAGTGGCACAAATATATGGTACAAATACATGGTAGTTTAATAAAAGATACAATCCTTAGACTAGGGGACACAGTAGATGATCTTGCAGCCTTGCAGAAAAGCACTTTAGAGATCATAAGTACCATAATTAAAAGAGGATTACTGTTATGATACCTCTCTACTCTATGATCTACTTCATAATCAAGAAAGAACGTAACAGAGCATCCATAATAGACACTTATGGTCCATAAACAGGCAGCGTACATTGGATGGACAGTGGTAGAATTAATACATTTAATTAATAAAGATAATACAGACATTTATAAAACTAAACAGATGAAGGTGGACTGCACCTTCATCTATTTCTGTATTATGCCATCATCTTTGTGATGACTATTCACAAGAGTAGAGCATTTAAACACCTTGTTTTACTACTTTTAATAAAGTTCTTTTTATGGTACAAGTAAGGTAGATCTGTCTGAATACAAATTTGTGCCATAATGCTGCTCATCAGCAGCATTGGCAGCTATTTATAAAGCACCACTAATTCCACAGTGCTATAAAGAGAACTCACTCACATCAGAACTTTGTCCAATAGAGCTTACAGTCTAATTTCTCTAACATACACATACAGAGACCACAGGAGACTAAAGTTAATTTAATAGCAGCCAATTAACCTACTAGTAAGTTTTTTTGGAGTGTGGGAGAAAACCACAGCACCCAGAGGAAACCCACGCAAAATCCACACAGATAAGGCCATGGTCGAGAATTAAACTCATAACCCCAGTGCTGTAAATATAACCACTAAGCCACCATGATGCCCTTGTGATTCACACAAGGGGTCTCATCACTCGTATATATTTGCACATATATAAATATGTCATATATAATATATGTCATGTATAACAATATGGAATGTATAAATAACATGTATAGAGATATAGAGAAGTAGATAGATACCCAATTGTAAAGTGCATTGTAATTTGATGGTGCTATATAAATAAATTAGGATTGTGATCGATGAAGGTGGAGTGCACCAACAATAAAAAACTTCAAAGTCTAGGCATACAATAAATTTGGAACGTAATAGAGCATCCATCATGCACTTGTCATTGGGTAGAGTCTACAAGGAGTGCCAAGTGCAGAGCTTTCAAACACCTTGTTTTACTATAAGTGCTTTTTATGGTTTGAGTTATGCTGTCCTTAAATGTATATGCAAGTATATAAATATATCATGTATAATATACGTCTGTGATCTGCTTTGGGACTGGGTTGGGTGACAGCTCTCATACTTCTAGCAAAAGATTGTTTAACAGTCAATTGTTGTAAAATACTAGTAGTCTTCTTCTTGGTCTGCTTCTGGGATGAAGATCCACCCCCAGCATCAGCAGCCACAACAGCATGGAAAACAACGCTAAATAATTCTGCTGAGGAATCCTGGATAGTGGAGGAGTCATTTAGCCTTAGCAACTTGGATGCAGGACTAAATTCGATCGTTAGTCAGGATATTGATGAGGACAGTGTTGTGGGTATAGATTGCAGGTGCCGGGTTCTAGGTAAGAGAAGGGAGCTAGCTGATGCTGGACTACTTGATGTTATATTTCTAGCGTAAGTTTCTGATTATCCCAAAAGCTTCCCATGAACTCTGTTAAAATGGCCTAACATTTATGACGATCCTAGACGGTTAAGGTCCCTATCTCTACTAACTGGCTTTACAAACGCTACAAATGGCTAGACAACTGTTGTCAGGATTTGGGTAAAAATAATTCCACACATACTTCCAATCTCTCATCTATACTCAGACTTCTAAACCCAAATGCCTTTTTATCACATTTAAATCTCTTCTAAACCCTCCCACTCCAAACCCTCCAACTACCATCAGTGCCCAGGATCTTGCTTCCTATTTCAAGGACAAAATTAATAAGTTCAGACTTGAAATGGTATCATATCCCTCGACAAGCAATCTGCTCAATTCTTTTGTAGCACTCTCTGACACTCATTTGATCCCACAAATGAAGAGGAAGTTTCTACTCTCTTCTTATCTTCCTATTCAACCTCCTGTCCTCTTGATCCCATACTCTCACATATTGGTAGGTCCCTGTCTCCTGTGCTCATTCCACTTCTAGCTAAAAAATGTAATCTCTCCTCTCTCTACTGGCATTTTTCCATTACTATTCAAGCATGCAGTGATTACTCCTATTTTGAAAATACAAAACTCTGACCCAAACTCTCCATCAAATTACCGCCCCATCTCTCAGCTCCCATGCCCCTTCAAGCTTCTCAAGAGAATTGCCTAAACTCACCTCACACACTTTCTTACAGCAAGCAACTTACTGGATTCTCTTCAGTCAGGCTTTCGCTCTCAACACTCAATAAAGACTGCGCTGGCCAAGGTTGTCAATAATTTGATCACAGCAAAAACTGAAGGCCATTACTCTCTTCTAATTCTCCTGTATCTCTCTGCTGCATTTGACACTGTTCACCACTTTCTCATACAAACGCTACAATCCTTAGGTCTTGAAGGCACAGTCCTATCCTGGTTCTCATCCTACCTATCTAATCACTCTTTCAGTGTTCATTTCTCTGGATCCACCTATGCTCCTTTTTCAGTTGGAGTACCACAAGGCTCAGTCCTAGGTCCTCTGCTATTCTCTATCTATACCACTTTTCTTGAAAAACTAATAAGCTCTTTGGAGTTCAGTATCATCTCTATGCAGATGATATACAACTCTATCTGTCCTCTCCTGATCTCTCACCATCTGTGTTGTCTCGTGTTACTGACTGTCTTTCTACATTTTCTGTATTTCATCTTGGATGTCTTCTCGCCTGCTCAAACTCAATCTTTCAAAAATTAAATTAATAATGTTCCCACCCAAAAACAGAAGTTTCCTGCCTGACATTTCTATTTCTGTTAATATCATGACTGTCATGTGCAAGCTAATTTTTAGGCATAAATCTGCAAATATGTGTTTGTGAATTAATTCCTAGAAATAGCATGACATGGCTCTCAGAGAAGCTGTTTAGATCAATGGGTTTTGTTTATGTTAATCTACCCAGAGGGGGCTGGTAGATCATGGTAGCACCTTGTATCATTTATGCCAGGTCGCAAACGTGAAAGCCTTTGAGGATATCTCTTTCAAGGCAATGAAATCTAACACATGTTTGGGAGGCCCCAGACATGCCGACTGCAGAGACAGGGTTGCTTGTTAATGACAGATTCAAGCTGAATAGGGTCACAGGAAAATATCATATCATTTTTTCCAATATCATACTTACCAGAGGCATGTGTGGTATGCAGATGAAGGAAAACTTAGAAGGTTTTTTCCAGCACAGTCATAAAACCCTAATTTGCATTCTACCGACCTGTTGGTTCTGACCTCCCAAGAAGGGGGGCTTTGGGCCCTGCAGCTTGGTTTTAAAACTGTAGTGTAAATATAAGTTTTTGTTCACTCATGGAGAGTCAATTTGAGATTGAAGAGGGTCCCATTTTTCCTGCTTCTCCCAGCACCAAAAACTTGATTATAAGTGAGGTAGCAATTCAGTGTTTTATCCTTTTTATTTTATAAGAAACAATTGCGCTATATTTGTATGTCTTTTATTAACTGTTTTATCTTAAGCATTGTGGATGTATTTTCCATATTAAATTACACTTAATAAGTTCAAGTCTCTGTGTTCTTATGAATTCACGCAATAGTTTGGTCAAGACGCTACATAATTGAAACAGGGAGAACATTGTGGTTGATGTGAACTCTGATTAAAGTAAATTGTGCAAGATTAATTCTAGGGAGAACCGAAGGCTTCCTAAATAAGAGTGTCAGCTCTTCTCAGAAAAAACCTTGGTGGTGGCATAGTTGGTACCGCAAAGCTAATGTGTGGCATAGATAGGGAAGGATTTAATCATTTCAGACAGACCAGGTGGTTGTTTTTATGGTTAACCCTTTATCACACACACCCCACGCAGGCTCAGGTGAGTGCTGTTCGTGACAATGACCATAAATTCCACCCCACAAGCTTGCTGCCTAGGTGTAATCCTTGACATATTACATACATCTAGAGAACATTTCCAGAATACGCACATATCTCACACAAGACACTGCAAAAACCTTAATTCATGCACTCATCGTCTCCTGCATTAAATATAGCAATTCCATCCTTACTGGTCTTCCCAAAATCAGACTTTAACCTCTACAATCTATTTTGCATGAAGCGGCTAGATTGATTTTCCTTGCAAACCGTTTTTCTTCTGCTGAGCCACTCTGCCAGTCTTTACATTGGTTACCTGTTTTTTAACTAATCCAATATAAACTTCTTCTACTAACCTACAAGGCCATCAACAAAATTGCACCAACATACATCTCCTAATTTCTCTCAAAATATTTTCCAACTCGACACCTCCGTTTTGCACAAGATCTGAATCTCTGTTCCACTCTCATCACATCCTCCCATTCCCGGTTACAGGACGTTTTAGGGCTGCAACCATTTTGTGGAATTCCCTCCCTCGCACAATAAGACTTTCCTCCAGTCTTCAAACCTTCAAGCGTTCTCTGAAAACTCCTCTCTTCAGACAAGCTTATGATATGCCTCAACCAGCATCTTAATCTCCCTAGGTTACCCTATTACCACCCTCTACACAGCTAACACAAGAAAACAACCCTCTGACCAACATTGTTGTGTGACTGATGACAGTCTCCTATACATGCTCTAACACGTATTTACAATCAGGAGCAACTGTAAAAATTTAGTTTATGTGCAGTAGACATTAAGCACAACCTATTAAATGTATTTCATGGAAAAAATTAAATGAAAAGGACACTTTTTTTACTGTTTTATCATTAATGCAGGTAACATTAATTCAATATTATGTATTGGATGTATCCTGTAGTGTCTTGTGAAAATTGACTATGGCAAAACCTTACTTCCTCATCCCGTTCACTTCCCAAAATTGTAGGCTATATTAAATGTCCTTAGCGTTTAAAGACAGCAGACAGGGCTGCATTCACAGATGTATTTCCCCAGTTCTGGGCATGCGCAGAGTGATTTTGTGTACAATACGCTCAAAATCTGCAGATACGTGTCAGTCCACGTGTGTCACAATGCTGATGTGTTAGCTGAAGTGCAGTAACTGACAGCATATATACTTGGGTATATAAATGTTATAACTGTTACCATATAAACTGTATTTTATGGATTGTTTTGATACTATATACATTTGCAATTATTTGAAATTTTAAATGATTTCATAATATAATATTATTGAAGCACCCAACAAGCTTAATACAGATTTACTCATTACATTTTATTTTTCTACACAATATGGTTTAGTTCTTATAGGTATTTTATTATTTTTTTAGTGTTGGTTTATAGGTAGCAGCGTCTGTAATAAAACTGCTGGAAATGTGAATTTGGTATTCATTATTTCAGCCCCTGTTAAGGGATTTTCCTTTTGGTTGTTTGTTGTGCATTTACAACTTACACTGTAAACACACTATTCTGTCTGCCTTTTGCAGTTCATTAGAGCAGAACTGTTAAGTCACAGTATTGATGATTAAAGAGAAAATATTATGTGTAGTCTTATGTATAAGGTCACTTTCAATGGTAACCTTAAGGAGTATTTAAAACCTCATCTATAACATGGGTTGTAGAGATGTCATACATATATCCATTACCCGTTTGCATATTTATGCCTAAAAACACATTCCACAAGCTGAAGAATGAGAAGTATGGATCATGTTTTGTCTTGAAAGCCATTGTCATTTTAAATTTGCCTTGCAAAGTCGCCAAATAACGCCAACTTGCAGAAACTGCTGGTTAATACATTTACCCCTTGGAATTTTAAAACCATGTTAAAATATGTTGTTATGCAAGGGGTAACATTTGTGCAGTTTTTTTTATAATGGCCATACAATGCATGCTCCATACAAATACTGCACAGATGTGCTAAAAAAATCTTAAAGTGGCCATTCTCCAAATTGTTAATGGAACACATTCTATCCCCTGCAACCTAACGTTTTTGTTTTATTTTGCTATTTTTCATGTTAAAAATCTACATCATATACTATTGTTTCTGTAAAACTATATGTATGACTAATGTAAACATTTCAGCATACCTTTGTAAAGTCTATATTTTGTTAATAAACATAAGAAAACCCGGAGCTGTGATTTGATCAGGGCCGGATTAAGGGAATGGAGGCCCCTGGGCTAAGGGGGCCGCCATTCCCCTGTGAGGGCCCCCCCCCGCGATCCGTGCTTACAGCGCACCCGTTTGATCCGAGCTGCCCGTTCGGCACTTACCTCCTTCTCCGACGCGCTGTAAGCTCTTTACTGAGGAGATCTCGTGAGAGTGAGACTCACGAGATCTCCTCAGTAAGGAGACTACAGCGCGCCGGAGAAGGACCGCAGTGAAAGTGCTCAGCAGCACTGATCGGCCGGGGGCGCCCTTTCAAGGGCCCCCTGGATGCCATAGGCCCCTGGGCTGTAGCCCAGTTAGCCCTATGGTTAATCCGGCCCTAGATGTGATAGGTGCTGGGGCAGAGCTAGATGTTAAAGCTTCTTGTCTCTGTGGCTCTGGCTCATCAGGCTAAATATGTCCACATGGCCAAGTTCCTGCTATTAATTTTGTGGGACAATTCTGTCTATATTGGCCACCAATGATGTGTCAATCTCACTTAGCGTACATTGCAGCTTGTATTGCAAGGGAAGCATCTCATGCTGTTGTATCTGCAGGTGCTGAATGGAAGCTAGACCTTCAGAGATCATCCAACCCATGCTTCATCTCCATGGAGCCCTGTCTACTTGCAGCTTTTTCAACAGTTGTTGAGTAGGAGATTTTGCTGTAGGTGGTGGTGAGGAGATTGGCACTTATGGATCTGTTTCGTCTGTTGACGGATCATGTCCCTCAACAGTGGGTGGCTGATCCTCATCTACGTGACTTAGAGACAACGAAACAGTGTTAAATCAACATTTTGGAATAATGACTTTTTTAGTTATGTTTTCTTTAATTTTTTTTTAAAACAAACATTTACACATTAGAATCACATTAAATTTTGAATAGACATAGCACATTATACTGAGAGGTAAAAATAACACTATACAGAACATGCAAAGACAACATGCTGATTCTTTAAGAGACCTAAATGGTCAGAAGTTAGAAATTATTAGAAGTAGAAATTATTCCTAATTCAAAAGATGGGATTACTCCCACACACATGTGCTTCAAAAATAACACACCTAGGATCACCTGTTGCCAGAAGTTTCAAAATAAACATTCAGAGATTTTGCTTTGCATTCGATATTGGATAGACAGCATAATACATAATACTGTGAGGTCAAAATAACACTAAACAGAAAGTTTGCAAAGATAACACGCTGTTCATTCAAGAGACCTACATACCAGAGTTTTATGAAATTATTCAGAAGATGGAATTACTCCCACACACATCTGCTTCAAAAAATAACACAGCTAGGGTAACCTGTAACCAGGTCCTTCTTCAATGGCAAGGGCCAGGTGTATAAAAAAGTTTCAAATCTGAATATGTTTTTTTTTCTTTAGTTTTTATTAATAAAGAAATCAAAATAAAAAAAAGCAAACTTATTCTTGTATAGTAAAGATACATATTTTAACATTTTGGTGAAAGAGTGTACATTTAAGACACATAAAAGTGATGCTTTACAAAAACAGTGTTTGCACTATGTTTAAAAATAAAATGTGTTATAAATATGAATATGTTAGACTGACAAGATAAATGGCACTCATGAAACATAGCTCATAACATGCAAGACCCAAAATAAGGGGCACAGACAGATGAGGTGAGAGTGGAAAAGAAAACAGGCGTAAATAGAGTATTGCTAATGAGAGGTGTTTTTTTTTTAAGTAATATGGAAAATGATCTGTTTCAGTGCCATGGTGCTCTGCTAATGCTGACTCATCAGTGTTAATCACACCTACTCCTTGAAGTTACTGAGGACCAAGATTGGCCAACGCGGTGCATAGTTGAGGGCTTGAGCGCTCATAATCTCCCTGACATGCAGATAGTGCGCTCTGGTCTTTCCATTTTCTCCACCTTAGGTGTTCACACAAGGATGAGACCATCAACCTATTTTCTAGAGGGAATTGGCTAGGGGATACCTTGAAGGCATTTATAGTCAGAGATTAGGTCACATTAGTCATATGTCAACATAATAGTAGTAAGTGTTAAGGTCTAGGTTACAAATACTCTATTAGGTCAAGCAAGTTGACACATAAATGTGGCTACATGTGCTACTAATCAAAGGCTTCTAGCACTTTCAGGTGACTATAAAGTGATTGTAAAGGAAGACATGAGGGTAGGCATGTAACTTAATATGTCAAGTTACCTCTTATAATTCACAAATACGCTTGGACCCATTGCTAACAATGTGAGTCACTGACTCAGATTGTCCATTTGAATTCCCCTTTAATGTGTAGATCTTCTTCTAGTTCTGTGAAGATTACTATTTTATGCTATGATCAATTTTACAGGAAATCCCCATTTATAAAGTATTCCATTTTGTCTGAGGATGTGTGTTAATGAAGCAAATTATCCCCTTCTATTTAAATTTAAGTGACAGGTCTGAGTAGATCTGCAAATTAGCATACTGAGCTCGGTATGCAGCATTAGATTTAAATACAGTTACAATTTTCTCTTTAGTTGTAAAGAAATGGAGGCGCAAAAGTACATCCCTGGATATTTTCTCACCCATGTGTGATGATTTCGGAAGCCTGTAAGCTCTGTCAATCATAAGATCCATTTCTGTGGCAGCTAAAAGCAAAGTTTAGAATAAATCTTGCAGAATTGTGAGGATTTGTGCATATGTCACTGTCTCCTGCATGCTTGTAATACTTATATTGTTACAACATGAACTATCCTCGAGTTCAGTTATTTTGAGATGGAGCTGATGAATCTCCTCCTCTCTGTGTTCAGCAGCATCAATTAAAGAAATTTGATCTTTGATTATTTCTTCATGCTTAATGTCAGGATGAGCTCTCTCAATTTCTCTCAATTTCACAATCTCAGCTTTAATCACTTTCCGAACGAAGGTGAGTACATTTATGAAGTCAACTTTAAAGTTTGAATAGAGAGATTTCAATAAAAAAACAGTCATGAGACCTTTTTGTAGAGGGTCTGTTTCCTCTTTATCTGGGCAGGAAACAGCCCGCTTATCTTTCCAGTGTGTTGTTATTTGATTTCGCCATAAAGAGCCTGCTTTGAAATATTTTTTTATTTAGTTTTTTGTTGTTTTGATGCCATGGAGTTGCTGACATTTGTAAGTAGTACCACAAATTATTTGATGACGGTTATGTACATTTATGTAGCTACTATGGCAAGTGAAGCACTGTAGTTCCTCTTTAAAATGCAGTCATCACATGGCCACTGGTTCTTTCCCCAGTTGATTCAAATTTTTACAATACATCAAGTATATCTATCTCCACAATGTTAGACCTGCAGTGATAGGCAACTTTAATTGTTATAGATGCTTCGTCCACATGTCATTTTTCATCTTAAATGGAATTGTCCAGCCATGGACTATTACTGGACATAGGTGGTTACTTTTCTATATGCAATTCTCCTGATTTCCTTATCATCTGAATCCAAAGTGTGTGCTAAGTGAAAATTTGTCAGAGAAGCTCTTTCCTTGTTTTTGAGGAACTGAGGAATAAATCAAATTGAGAGATTAACGAGTTATCCTATGACAAACTGAGATTTATAAATGCACCTATTGGTAAGAATTTGAAGAATGAAAATACATCTTCATCACATAATATGAAATAATTGATATGTGTGGAAAAAAAGAAGTCACTCAGGGATAATTAAACAATTTCAGATGTTAATTTGATGGTCATAACAACAAAGACGCAAAAAAACATCCCACAAAATATCTGTATGAACCATAATGACTATTCTTACAAACATTTCAAATAGCTTTACTTGCATAATAAAATATATAACAGAATTTTTGACACTAGTAACATAACAATGATACCTTTGTTATCTGACCCATTAACAGGTGACTTCTCATGCAATGTTTTGATATTTATAATGGTAGGAATAAATGTATTTATCACCTCTCCTCTGTATCCCTAGATTATTTTATTAATCATCATGAGAAGAGAAACATTATGCATCCATAGTGAGAATAGCAGTAATTATTTCTATTGAAGCTGAGAATTGTAAAATGCTCATAAAGGGCCTGTATAATTATGAAACACAAAGTAAATGCAATTTGCAATTTTTTTAAGCGGATGGAAAAAGCAAGCAGGTATGCCTGTATTCAACAAGAAGATACATACTTATTTCCTTATGCAGACAGACACACTACAGAAATGGAAGTTGCTCAATTAATTTATAGGTTCACAGCAGGTGCTTAAAAGGGTGGGGTTGTCAAGTAAGGAAAAAGAAACATCCTCCAGCACACTGCTGTGAACTTATAATAGGACTGCTATAATATTTGTACATAAAAATGCAGAATTCTCAGTTACACACATTTGCAAATGCATGATATGCCTCCCGCCCTGTCAAGGTGCTTCTGCTAATAGGGAAGTCCTAACTCTAATCAAAGGTAAGTTAGAATGCAATATAAAAACACATGAATGTATGACCCAATGTAGGGACTCTCATTGTTTAGAATTGGGATCACCCTGTTAGCAGAACTACCTTGATGGGGCGTGTGACTTTCATGCATTTGCAAAGGTGTGTAACTGAGTATTCTGCATTTTTATGTACATGTAGAATAGCGCCTCAATTACTAGTTCACAGCAGTGTGCTGCAGGATTTTTCTCTATTTTCTCCTTCCTGGATAACACCACCCTTTCAAGCACTTGCTGTGAACTTATAAATGGATTGAGCAACTTCCATCTCTGTATTGTTGTTTGAGAGACATGTTTGGTATCATTAGCTGATGGGGAGTGCTGGTCCGCTATTGTCATTTGGAGGATCCTGGGTTACATCTTGGTAAGTTTGCTCTCAATTTAAAAACATATGAATATGTGACCCATTATAGAGACTCTCATTGTTTAGAGTTAGGACCAGTCTATTAGCTGATGCACCTTGATAGGATGGGTGGCTTATCATGCATTTGCAAATGTGTGCAATTGAGAATTCTGCATTTTTATAAAAAATACACAACTCACTGCAGTATACACACAAAGCATATCTATATATAAGTCCCACTAGAACGCACAGAAAAAAATAAAATGATGATTTTTAACATCTGGTGGTTTAAAAACTGCGAAAAAAATCTCTGAAATAACAACAGTTTCTCTAAACTACACTTTATTAACGGTCCCCTTTTGTCCAGGGTCTATTAAAAATTGAATAAGATAGGGTGCGTGGATGGAACTAAAATATGCCTCATATAAATTATGTGTGTCACTGCCCATGTACACCTGCATATATGTTCTATGCAGTTGACAAATTACATATTGTCTGTCTACGATTTTTTTTTTTTAAATGTCATATTTTTCCTGAAATAATTTAAATAGTTTTTGAAAAACAACTGTAATTTCGTTCTAGATGCAGACATTTCTGGACAATGTTAAAATGTAAATCCAATAGGCAAGATATGCTTGCCAGTGCATCATGCTTACCTTGTAATCAATGTTTAAAAATTATGTGTATCACAGGAAATCTGCTTACAAAACACAGCTTTATAGTGTCACAATGTGCAACAAAATAACAAAAGACTTTTGCTGTCTATGAAATGCATAGTGTAAAAGAAAAATTTAATTGATTAATTTAACCTCACCCTTGGCATGGAAGTGCATGAGACTAAAGAATAATCAAAATGTAGCATTCATTTCATTAGAATTACATTAATCCACAAATAGCTGTGCATAGTATTTGCAAGAGTAAGATTGCTTCTTCAAGTCTATTTTATAGTTAAAAAAAAAGTAAAGGTGAAGAATGTTGCTCAAAAATAGTTGCTAATTAGTATGGCAAGATGGTGTTGATAAGTGGCTGGTGGCAAATCCTTGTCTGACAATTTTTCTATTTTAAATGTACAAGATTTACACCTAATCAAATAAGTAGTCACTAATAAAGTATTATTACTTTATGCCCATATCAGCTAAAAGCAGTCTTATTAATATGGTTTTTAAAATGATGAGGGTATATAAAGGTCATTCTTACACATTCCTGCTTACCTGATATTTGTGATATCTCAGACATTGTTTTTAGCAATAGTTGTTTGCAAAGAATATGTCATCTTTATGTATTTGTATTCAGACACAATAATTAGAGTTGAGTGTTTTGGATTTAGTTTAATCAAGCAAAATGTATATTTCAAATGGTCCGATCACGGCCCGAATGTGATTTGTTTGCCACCAGCTCTGGCTTCTTACATTCAAGGAATTGTAGTCTTACTCAGTCTTTGTTTATAAGAGCTCCATTGCTCCATTGCTAATTGTCATTGCTGAAATGTCACCCACATGGAACAACCTGGAGACTCCCCTTGGGCAGTTCACAAGATGCTTCTAACCCTGGTTTAATAAAAGTATCAGATTTGTAACAGGAATTATAGAGAATGGTGTGTGCATTCCCTATGATGTGCTACAACATAAATTTGATTTCCATGTGGTGAGACCCTTTAGTATCGCTAAATGAAGGACTTCAATTGTTCTCATGACAAGATATTACCAGAACCCTGAATATGTTTGAGTCTATCTGTGCATTCTTGCACATTTATCCTGTTGCTGTAGTTATCCAAGATCACAGAATAAGATGCAAGTAAGAAGAGAATGCTTCCGTGCAATAAGTGTGATAAATGCATTGATTAGTCTTCTTGCGTGGGTGGTGAGAACTAAATAAATGAATGGTTGAACATGTGATATATTGAACTATAAATTCACGTAAAAGTTTCAAATAACAAATAAGCCTGAACAGACGACAATGGAAAACAGGAATGGGAACATGAGCAGGTGTTGAAGATGTCTTCTTACTATGCTGTGATACAGTGGGTCTCCACTGTATTGCAGAGAATCTTCAGCTGTCCCTCTTACTTTTGTTAATTCAAACTGATGTTGCATAAACATACCCATTCCAGATTTTACCCGCAGGAGAAGGTTTTGCATTAGTGAGCCAGCATAGGCTAATTTATGTTTGTTTTTGTTTATTTAATCTTTTTATTCAGAAACTGGACAGTGCACAGTATCACAGTTTAGTAAGAGACTTATCTTTGCAGGGCTTCTATAGCAACCCACCATTTTTCCTGCACTTGATCCAATATCGCTAGTGTTATATTTTCCACTTATTGTGGGGCTGTCAGACTACTTTAATACTGAAGGGAAGCAATCTGTGATAAGACTTGTTGGTTAACAAGATATCACCACATTTGTTTACTATACTTGTGCAATCAGAGATGGAACTAGCAAGCTGTGGGCCCCAGTGCAGGGAGGTGGGGTGGAGGGTACCGGGCCCCCGACCCTATGCATCTGCCATGCAGCAGGCCAAATATTCACCCTTGGCCCTGCTGCACCAATGGTAGTTCCGCCACTTTGTGCAATATATTGCCAGAATGTGAACTACTACATGAAGAAATTAGGATGTGCTAATATCCATTTCTGCAATAAATGAGTTTTATCACATTTATTTTAGAATTTTCTGCAAACACATCAATTTTTCCATTTTTGTGCCTATACAATAGTTTATTTGGTGCATTTACAGCTGTTGTGTATTGATCTAAGGTATTTTATTCAAGCTGTGTGTTGTACTTTTTAGCATGATAGTGAAACAAGATGATTTATAGTAGCAATCTGGATTCCACCTTAATTGAATGCGTGTTAGAAACAATTTCATCATGCTTGGTTCTTCAAAGAATTACAGAAATGTAACATTTAATGTCCCTAATTTTCCTAAATTGGGTATTAAAATGTACATTAAATACATTTTTAGAGAGTTTATTTACTATCAGGAGTAATACAATGTATCAAAAAATTATGTTTCTAATTAGCTAAAATTAAGTTGCCAAAAAGTAATTAAAGGTAACAGACAACCCCACTGAGAATAAAGTATTTCCAAGCAGCAGTGATGGTAGTTTATTTCTAGTAACCATAGCAAGGAATTAAATAAGTATTATATTTGCAAAGGGTGTGTTAGAGTGTTACATACAACTGGAGGATATTATTTCATGAGTACTGTTGGCAGGAATATATAATGAGGATACGAGGACATGCATTGAAACTGGAGGGAAGTAGGTTCAGAGGAAATTTAAGGAAAAACTACTTCACAGAAAGGGTAGTGGATAAGTGGAATAGCCTCCCATCAGAGGAGGTAGAGCAATTTAAACATGCATGGGATATACATAAGGATATCCTTACCAGGATTAAATATGGGCAGACCAGATGGGCCAAGTCTTTCTTATCTGCTGTCAAGTTCCATGTATTTATAATGCACTGGTGAGACTTTCATAGGGATGCATGTGTCTAGTAAACACATTTGTGTACCAGAAAGGCTTATTTTCTTGAGGGGTGGTGCTGATCCCTATGAAATGGGATTTCCTTGGACATCTGTGTTTGTTTTATGTTGGTCTTGTGGTTGCTGCCGTTATGGTTTTACAGGGGTTCTGGTCCTGTGGGTACTGTATTATAAGGGGATGTTTCCGGGGGGTGCAGCCAAAAGAAACAAGAGACAATAAAAAACAACAAAGAACATAAAAGAACCCAAAGCACCCATAAGTAAAAAGAAAATGACACACAACAGATAAGGTAAGCCCTAAGTAACAACTTGTACAGCTGTCATGCTTTCTCTCCCACCGCCCCCCACCCCCACATTGTCTTCCCCACACCAATAAAACCAAAGCGACACAACCACAATACAACAGGACACAACACCAGAAGTTGCACCAAAGAAACACCCCCTTATATTTATTTTCGTGACTGTGTGTTTAAAAATTTTGACTGATTTCTAATATGAATCATTAAACATATCAGATAA
Source organism: Mixophyes fleayi (assembly GCF_038048845.1). NCBI lineage: Eukaryota > Metazoa > Chordata > Amphibia > Anura > Limnodynastidae > Mixophyes > Mixophyes fleayi. Next base: position 118,895,905 of record NC_134402.1, read on the forward strand.
TGTATACATATTTTATATAAATAGTTTGTTAGAAAGCTTTGTAGTTTCTTCTACACTCACTTGATTTAGATGTCTGCATAGACCCAAGACTAATCTCATGGAATTTTGACTTGCAATTCCATGTGTCTGATCACTCATCGAGATCACCTGTGTAGCCTAGCGCTAAAGAAAATTGATTTAAAGAAAAGCTATGTTGCACCACTGTGTTCGAACTCACAATATTACAAAGTTTCTGCAATTAGTACAGATGTGACCATCTCCCTCAATAGTTCAGACAGATAATGTGCATGATACTTACCTGCCTGGTGTCTAAGACATGCTTGTGGCCAACTCCTTTTTAGATAATAAGTTTTGAAAGTGCATGGATAGCAAGGCAGGCATATGCTCATTCCGTGTGCCTATAAAAGTCTGGCATAATTAAGCTGCTCATTATAGGATTTTGATTGCTATCCTGGATGCTACTGGCTTATTCAATTAACTGCTATAGACCTTTGCTTTGTTCCTGTCACTATACTGGGATCAGAGGACCCTTTAGACTAGCCTAGTTTAGCACTGCCAGTTAGAGAGGTGCAGAGACTAACGACTCTGAAGGTTTTCACCAGTGACCCCTGCAAGGGGATATGGGCATGGCAGTTTCCAATGCGCAGGTTGTGGTCCTCCTAACAGGTATTAGGCGTGATCTAGTGGGGAACTACTACTGAGATCAAGGCCAGATGCATAAATTAGAATACCGGAGGACTGATGGCGCACAAGAAACTGTAGCAGGCTGTATACTTAGTTCCAGATATATGGATGAACACAGGTACTGGATCAGAAATAGTATGACAGCATACGGCGGTGGTTTAGGTATTTGTTGAAAGTACTGTAGCGAGGACTGAAGAGTACAAGGAACTGTGGCAGGCTGTATACATAGGTCCAGGGATGCTGGTTGGCACTGGTACTGGATCAAGGATGGTATAGCGGTGTGTGGCAGACCTTCAACAATTGTAGAGAGTACTGTAACAGGAATTTCAGAGTACACTGGACTGCGGCAGAAATTCAGGAACTGTTGGGATTCCTGGAGCCGGGAGAAACACATCCACACAGGAAGGAAGACTCAAAGATCTGGCAGTGAATGAATGAAACTGGTGTCCTTAAATAATGCAACCAATGCAGGGCGCCAACCAATAGGAAAGGATAGGAGCTGCTAAAGGACCGGAAGCAAGATGGCGCAGGAGAGAGGAGCCTGCGGTGTTCTACAGACAGGGAACTGGACCAGGAGACCCCTCAGGTAAGTAGTCCGGGACTCAACGGAGTGATCGGTTGGCCCGGTATGTGATAGTTCTTGACCATTGTTAGTTACTGCATGTCCTGACATTAGTGAATGCTTTGACCTCAATTTTCATCTGTTGGTTTTGTACTACTTTGTCCAATGTTTGTAACTTTTCTGATCTGATCTCTTGCACTTTTTCTATGGCCACTAACTGTAGCAATATTGGACATATCGGAGTACAGTCAGTGAGGGTGTATATGGTGGATTGCCATACTGCCACTTCTCCTACTGCCTTCATTGTAAACCTATCAAACTCCATTCACTTTACATATTTCATACTGCCACTTCTACATTTCCACTTAAATAAAGGAACAAGGATATGACTAAAAGCTTTGCTATAATGGCGGAATAACTGGTGTGAAGGTGACTATTTTACTGTTCTATCTGCTAGATCTGGCCCTGTGAAGCAAGAGGAAAAAAAGAAAGCTAATAGTTCTGCCAATTATACTTTAGATAGTAAGAAAAAAACACAATACCACAATATAGAGCAAAGGTATTTTTTATGCTTTTTATGTTGGAGTAGTTGCTCCTGATATACTACAATATATGTTGCATACATTTTATATATGTATATTTTTTGGTTTTAAAATAATGCTTTAATTCTCATACAGTACTGTACAGATGGATTATATTGACTTTAGATATTTGACAGTGTGATTCATTTTGCCACCTACCTTTAATCTGCAACATTCACAAACAAGTATGTGAGTTGGCAGAGAAGGTTTTGCACAATTTGCTTTACTTCAGGAAGTTCTGGATCATATTTGCCTAAAACAAATACGCACCATCTGTATGTGTATATATTAATTCATCTATTTTTCTACAAATGAAGAATTGCGATTTATGAAAATATACTGAACAACTTCAGCACCGAGGATTTAAAAAAAGGCAAAAAACAACATATTTGTTTAACTCATATTTACACTGAGAGAAAATGACAGCACAACAATTACAATTTACTTTTTTACACTCTGACAGCATCAAGCTCATTTATTAAGCTGTTTTAGCAAAGTGACAAAGCAATATCCAAAATGATTGAAATCTTGGCCAAGCCTGACAGATGTTCTCATCTCATTGTCAAACTCAAGTATATCTTAATGAGTTTCAAGAGGCTGGAGCACCTCTTAGCAGATGCTACTGTTGCAGAAAGGCAATAGCCTCACAAGTTTATGACAATACAGTAAAAAGAAACAGTTTCAAATTAAATGATTTACGGTTATATTTGAAGTGTATCTGAGAATGAAATGAGTTCTACAATCTCTGATAGATAGATAGATAGATAGATAGATAGATAGATAGATAGATAGATAGATAGATAGATTGATTGATAGAACCAAGTCTGTGGCCAGAAAATAGATATTCAGGGTAGACATTAACAGAAAAATCTAAAGGTGAGCTACATGAATCAATCATATTTGTCATTTGTTGGATTATAGGTGACTCACTGGTCTCTAATTTATTAAATTAGCAAACCCTTTGAAGTTTGCTTATAGTACTCATCAATATGTATTTGAACTGTTTTGTAACCATGACCATTTCAGTTTCTGCAGTTCCATTTTTGTCAAACATGAGAAAAGTGAGTGTACCGAACCCTTCTGATATACCACATTTAAACCACAATGAAATATTTATTTGCTGCTGTTCAAATATCAGTATAAAAAGCAGATGGCCACTCGACTTTAGATATCTTAATATTAGAACTGAAACTGATAATGTAACATTTGACTCGATCATTATTTAGTTATGTTAAAGGGCAACCATGGCAAATTGTATCTGGTCATCATCATCATCATCATCATTTATTCTTATAAAGCCAGCAGATTCCATAGTGCTTTACAAATGGGAAAAAACAGTAATAAAACAATACTGGGTAATACATACATATGTAGAGGTAAGAAGATCTGCTCACAAGCTTACAATCTATGGAAAAATGGTTTGATGGTTACACAAGGGTAAGTGCTACATCATATTGAATATTTGCCCAGTCCTAGTTAGATTGCAAAGGATACAAAGTATTTAGTGGGCTGTATGCTCAGTCACACAACTATGTTGGTCAGAGGGTTGTTGTCTTGTGTTAGCTGTATAGAGGGTGTTAACAGGGTAGGCTAGGGAGATTAAGAGGTAGAGGAATATTATAAGCTTGTCTGGAGAGGTGGGTTTTCAGAGAACACTTGAAGGTTTGAAGATTAGAGGAAAGTCTTGTGGTTCGAGTGAGTGAATTCCATAAAGTGGATGCAGCCCGAAAAAATTCCTGTAACCGAGAATGGGAGGAATTGATGAGAGTGGAAGTGAGACGCAGATCTTGTGCAGAACGGGAGTCGAGAGATATTTTGAGACAAGGAGATGTATGTCGGTGCAATTGTGTTGATAGCCTTGTATGTTAGTAGAAGAAATTTATATTGTGTTCATTGAAAAACAGGCAACCAATGTAGAGACTGACAGAGTGACTCAGCAGACAAAAAACAATTTGTAAGGAAAATCAATCTAGCTGCTATATGCAAAATAGATTGCAGGGGCTCAATTTTGGGAAGACCAAAAAGAAGGGAATTATGGTCCAGGACCACCCATAACAGGATGCACTCAACAGGCATTCCTGTTTCACAGAAATGTCTCCACTTTCAGGTATTTTCAATATAACAATATTATAGGCTTGTGTAGTTCTTTTAAACAACACTAATCATTGGGTGTGCTGTTTTCGGCCTGATTAAAGCACAAAGTATACCTATTTGAAATTAAACATTTTTTTATATGTAATGCCCCCTTTGACAGTGTTAGTCACACCTCCTGGTGGCTGAATGTTTGGCCCCAACACTAGGACCCAGAAGAGACACACCAGGAGGGGAGGAGGTGAGGCATTCCACCATTCCCCAACATCCCCCATTTTCTCTTCTTTATTTCTCCTTACATATAAGCCAGCGCTCATAGCCTGGGCTGGTTAATATGCAGCTTACACTTGGAAGGGGGCATGATTATTTATTTTTCATATGTCAACTCTCTCATCATCAAGTTCATGAAGATGCCTGGCTTATCTTTAATGTAGCCGTATCAAAACATACTTAAAGATGTGCAATGTCATTTTTGCATGTAAATGTCACTGATCCCAACTCTGTCTCTAAGTTTGCAGGATTGTGAATCAGACTACCTGCCACCCCTTTAATAACATCCGCTTCATTAAGTTAAACTTTTATACTTGTCTCCTAAAATACTGCTCTCTTGAGCTAAAATTATCACAAAATTAAAGGAACATCTAAGACATCTTTACAACAGATCACACTTATCTTTTTCAATATATGTTTATTACTTTGGAATTTGTGCACAAATAAATGGGCTTACCCATATCAAATGTGTCTTGATTGTAAATAAAGTTGTCCTATTAAAAGAAGCAACACAACTCTTGAGCACCCATAAAAAAACAAAGTCCTTCTGCTTTGAGAAAAAGGCTCTGCAGCCACCCACTAATGCATACTTGCCAACTCTCCCGGAAAGTCCGGGAGACTCCTGAAATTCGGGTCAGTCTCCGGGGCTCCCGCGAGAGCTAGCATTTCTCCCGCATCCTGGGACTCCCTTGTCAAAATGACGCGATTCACCAAGAATCGCGTTATTTTGGCCCCGCCCCCCATGACAAAGCGTCATTTTACTCGTGGGGACCAAAATGACGCGATTCGAGGTAACCCGCCCCCTACTATCCATTAGTCACGCCCCTCTCCTGGACGTCGCCTACTGAAAGTAGGTAAGTATGCACTAATGTTAACTAAATGTGTGATCCCCACCTCTTGAATCTTACTTAAAAATCTTCTGCTGCTATACAAATTCTTGTCTTTGATTGTGGGTGCAGTTTGAGACACATAAAAGCACCCACCCGATCTTTATATAGGAACGCCTCAATTCACCCGGCTCCTCCTATCAAAAGATATAAACTTTTCCATTCCCAACAGACACAACCATCTTAACACGTGTGCTGCTGTGTTCCATTTTTGCATGTCCTTTACTGAACCTTATAAGCAACAATATTAGATTGAAGCAGTTATTAGAATTTATGTTTGCACTGAACTTTATGGTTTGGTTTTACTGATATATGTTATTATAATTATCATTTTAATATGTACAAAGTCACATTCTAGTTTTGATAAATAAGGAATTGTGATACAAACACACAGATAGAGAGAGAGAGAGAGAGCGCAATTTGGTTTTATTTCTTTCTATATATATGCCAGCTGTCCTTATACATGACTCTGCTTATAAAGTTCTATTTTATTTTTATTTTAACACATTTCTAACACTTCAACATAGTTTATTAACATACACATAAATTATGCCATCTGAAATAAACCTCCTTTCTGACTGCAGCTATTTTGATTTGACTTTGAAGGAGAAAATGCAAATGTATATTGCATACAAATGGATTGGTTTTCTAATACACAGGAATTTTATATTTTGCCTTAAAATAAATCAGCTACCTAGATTTTGTACATTAGCAACTAGTAAGGATATATCTCACATATGTACTGCCAAAAGATTTGACAGTTTGCACTTCCTGCCAGCATGTAATGCTTATTATTATATAGACTATGCCTCTGAGTACATCAAATTAGTCAACATTTAATAAAAGTTCAAATTTAATGACAAAGTATAAAAATTGTTCACTATAATATGTAAATTACAATATACTTATTTAAAGGTCAACATTAGAATAGGATATGAATAATAAAGAAATATCAGGTATTGCTAATGTGGCAGTCAAATAATGTTATTTGTAAATAATGTATTTTGTGATTTGTGAACTGTTGCAACCAGAATGTCGAAAGATAATGTAGCAGTGATGAAATTCTCCTTGCAGTATGAGAGCAGCTAGGACAAACCGCTTAAAGGAAAGATAGGAAACAAATTCTAATCCCTCTATCTGTCTAATGCTGGCAAAGGACAATCCTTAGTGAAACTGGCAATCATTTTTGCCTTGTCTGCAGAGAACTAGCAAAGAAGCTATTCCTTTCTAATCAGCTTGCTATTCCTCTCTAATCAACTTGTTAAGCCTAGATACAAAAGAAAACAAAAGAAAAATGTTCCCATAAAAAGAAATTAAAACATAGTAAATATATATATATATATATATATATATATATATATATATATATATATATATATATATATTTATATACCGTATATACTCGTGTATAAGCCGAGTTTTTCAGCACATTTTTTGTGCTGAAAAAAGCCCTCCTCGGCTTATACACGAGTGAACTCCTGTTCTCCAGTCCCTCAGCTTTTAACTTCCACAGTGGAACGTATGTGTGTTCCACTGACAGGAAGTTCGGCATTTGGAACGCAAACTTGCGTTCCAAATGCCGAACTTCCTGTCTGTGGAACGCACATGCGTTCCACTGCGGAGGTAAGTGAAAGGCTGAACTCCTCCTCCTGATCACTTATTGCACTGCTTTAAGCTGATGACCTTTCAGCAACAATAGCATGAAATGTAACTGGCGCAATGAGGAGACATGGAACTGGGGCATTGACTTGCAGCCTATTTGCACATTGGACCCTTAATTGTGGACACTCATTATAAAAATCTAGCGATCCCAACAGCGCAGTGGAGGAGACCCCGGGGGAGGAAAACTCCATGATTCTGGTAAGGTGCAGCAACTTTAGTAGCCCGCCACAACCAATCAGCATTCAATGACAGAGAGGTTTTAATCACTACAGCATCAATTTGCTTATTTTTTTATATTTCAGGCGCTGGTAGCAATGGTTGCTAAAAACAGGAACTAAAATGTTAGTTTAGTTAACATATTTAGGGAGATCTTAGACTCCAATTTTCCCAACCTATCTGCCATGTCCTGCTGGATCCACCAGAACCTGTAAGATATTAGTTCCCCTCCATCACTTACACATGTCTCCTGTTTACCAGTAGCTGCTGCATTTCCCACCCTAGGCTTATACTCGAGTCAATAAGTTTTCCCAGTTTTTTTAGGTAAAATTAGGTGCCTCGGCTTATACTCGGGTCGACTTATACTCGAGTATATACGGTATATACATATATATATATATTTATATAAGTATATGTGTATATATATATATATATATATATATATATTGTGGAAAGAGCCCGCTACTGCTTAAGCACATGCAAACAACTTCTTCTTTTTATGCAGCTTTATTGTCAGGATGGTTTAAAATGTATTTGACACCATATGAATTTCACAGCAGATATGGAGACCCTAAATGCTAGCTAGACATAGACAATCTCTCTCAAGACCAGCCAGCTTCTCCAGCGTTGGTCTCCCTGAACAAATGATACAAACAAGCTTTTATACCTGATACTCCTCCCCCAGCCTTAGCTTGATGGACAGGTGACACACCCACCTTCTCTTTAAGAGGAAACGCCTATCACTGGCTCTGTTTGCACAAACAGACACACCCTGTCTATTTGCTGAGAGGAAGGAGCTTTCTAATTATGTAAGTTAACCAAACTTTAAACTATACATAAGTCTTTACCTGGTTTAACCTCAATCTAGGTGCATAACTGTGTCAATGTTTTATTCTGCTTGTATGTTTTCTCTGCATCCTGTCAGATAAATGCCTCCCTTTGTTACATATCCCCCCCCTAGCGTCTCCAAGTAGGGGGACGCGGACTTCGCGAGGAGCGCATATTTTCATGACAATGCATCTGCATTCTTGTACAGAATCCCAGGTCTATGTTCTACTGAGGACTTGAAAGGTTGCAGTGCCAAGAACCAGCGGGTTACCTTGGCATTTACCTCCCGGTTGTTCTGCATCCATCTCATTGGTGCTTGATCTGTTATTAAGGTGAACTCTCTGCCTAGAAGATAATAGCGCAGAGCTTCTGTAGCCCATTATATGGCGAGACATTCTTTCTCCACAGTGGCATATTTTTGTTCCCTTGGAAGCAACTTACGACTTAGGTACAGGACAGGATTTTCTACTCCATTCTTCTCCTGTGACAAGACTGCACCTAAGCCAACACCAGAAGCATCAGTTTGGAGGAAGAACCTCCGGGTAAAATCCGGTGCTTGTAGAACTGGAGAGGAACAAAGAGCTAACCGAAGATCAGACCAGGCGGTTTCTGCAGAGTCAGACCAGGTTAATCTATCTGGACAACTTTTTTTTAACATGTCCGTAAGTGGAGCAGCTCTAGTGGCGAAGTGGCTTACAAACCGCCTATAGTAACCTACTAAGCCTAAAAAGGTTCTTAACTGCAACTTTTTTTCTGGTCTTGCCCAATTTTTGACTGCCTCCACTTTGCCTAGCTGTGGTTTTACATGCCCTCGACCAACAATGTACCCCAAATATTTGGCTTCACTCATGGCTATGGCACATTTCTCTGGGTTAGCTGTTAACGCTGCTGACCTTAATGAAGCTAAGACTGCCTCAACTTTGGCTAAATGTGATCCCCAGTCTGGGGTATAAATCACTATATCGTCCAAGTAAGCGGCTGCATAAGCTGTGTGAGGTTGTAGCAATTTATTCATGGGCCTTTGGAAGGTGGCAGGTCCCCCATGCAACCCAAAGGGTAGGACTTTATATTGATAGAGACCATCAGTGGTGGAAAATGCAGTCTTTGGCTTGGCCGTGGAAGTCAGGGGAATTTGCCAATAACCCTTTGTCCCCAGGCTTAAAAGATCGAACAACAGCACTTTTTCTCATAGCTTTTCTTCTGTCATTCCTGAGCCTCTTTTACATGTTGCTGAACAATAGGCCCTATCTTTTCTAGCCTCTCATACATTTGGGACAAAAATTGTACCAGATTTGGCTCCCTGGGACCTTGCTGCTCCCACCCTTCTTTTAACATATCCAAGATACCCCTGGGCTGTCTCCCAAACAATAACTCAAAGGGACTAAACCCTGTTGAAGTTTGAGGTACCTCACGGATGGCAAACATCAAATAGGGAATTAGAGTGTCCCAATCTTTTTTCTCTTGAGCCACTGCTTTCCTGAGCATGTGCTTTAATGTGCGGTTAAAGCGTTCCACCAAGCCATCTGTTTGTGGATGGTGAACGGAGGTATGAAGCGCCGTAACCCCTAGCAACAGACACATGTCCTTCATCAGTTTAGGCATGAATGGAGTACCCTGATCCGTGAGAATTTCTTTGGGTATTCCCAAGCGTGTAAACATCAATACAAGCTCTCTAGCTATGGTGCTGGACTTTATGTTTCGTAGGGGAATTGCCTCTGGATACCTAGTTGAATAGTCAAGCACCACTAGTATATATTGGTGCCCACGTGCGGATTTTTCCAGTGGCCACACAAGGTCCATGGCTATCCGTTGAAAAAGAACTTGTACTATTGGTATTGGAATGAGAGGTGCCCTGTACATGGGTTTGGGACAGGTTCTCTGACAAATGGGACAGGACCGGCAATACTTTTTCACTGCCATATGTACCCCGGGCCAGTAAAACCTAAGCAGAACTCGTTCCCGTGTTTTATCCTCTCCTAGGTGTCCCCCACAGACATGTGTGTGCGCTGCTTTTAACACTAGGGGTACATGTACCTGAGGAACCATTAATTGTTCTACTTTTTCCCCCTGTACAATAGCAACTCTATACAGGAAATTATTTTTAACAATAAAATATGGTATACCTTCTGCAGGATGGGCGGCTTTCGCGACCCCATTTGCCTCAGTCACAATTTTAAAGGCATGTTCCAAAGTGGCATCATTAAGTTGGTCCCGTGCAAAGTCCTGCAGAGGAAACAAAATTGGTATTGCGGACCAGTTTGTATCCTCACTGACAGGCGGGGTGGGCTCATCTGCGACATCACCGACCAGTGCTAGTTTGGACTGTCCATGTTTCCCCGCAGGTGGATGCTTTTGTGGAACTCCCGCTGTGACTCCCAGGATGGCATTCCGGTTTGGCGGTTCAGAAAGATCGATGTCCGGATGTTGTGGATTCTTAGGCGGTTCCTTTAAGACCAGGCTTCCGACCGTTGCATCAGTTGCCGGCAGGTCCGGCCGGATCCACTCACCGAAGACCTCATTAAACAGTGGGAAGTCTCGCCCCAAAATGAGTGGATATGGGAGTTTAGGTGCTATGGCAGCTACCACCATAGTGGTTTTGTCTTTGAGTGTGACTGGTAGTATTGTTCTTTCATACGCCTCTGTCGTGCCATGTACGCAAAGAACCTTCACCTTGGGCAACCGAGAAGTTATGGTTTCGCGTAAGGCAGAGCTGGAAACCAAGGAGAGTTCACTCCCCGAGTCAACCAAGGCCAGAACAAGGTTTTGGTTGATTAGCACAGTCACCCGGAACAAACAAGGACTTCCTGATGCGGGACTCATGGTAAAACAGCTTGGAAAAGCAGGCCCAATATGTGCCACGGAACAGTCCATGGGTTCCTGTGGTTTAGGACACTCTGCCTTAAAGTGGTCTGGCTCACCACATTCGAAACACTTCAGATTAGACAGCATTGCACCTGGCCCTCTGTCCGTAGCAGTTTTGCCATTGGGCCCTCTAGCAAGGATTGTCAAACTTGGCTTTTGGCGTGGCAGCGGCTTTGGCACGAATGCAGGTTCTTTAGTCATTTGCTGTAGCGCACAAAACTTTTCTACCACTGTGGCAAGCTCTTCATAAGTTTGTGTGTCTGATTGCAGCACCCACCTTTGCAAATCGCGTTCAGCCCCCGGATGCAGTGGTCTATCGCCAGAACTTCAATAATCCGAGAAGGCGAATTCTCCTCAGGTTGCAGCCATTTCTTTAAAATTTTAGAAATCTCAGCCACTTGCACTCTGACTGGTTTTTCTTTATCATAGCGCCATTGGTGATAACGCTGGGCTCGGCCCGGCCCGGAAACCCAAATGCAAGCCAATATCTCAGACTTTAGACACAAATAATTAGATGCTCGGTCCTCATCTAGATCCATATAAGCACGCTGAGCTTCCCCAGTCAGATATAGCGCCAGTCTCTCAGCCCAATCTTTAGGAGGCCATTTTGCCCTTTTTTGCAAGTCTCTCAAAAGACACCAGATATGCTTTTACGTCATCAGCTGGTGACATTTTCTGCAGAACCGGACCAGGTGGTTCATTTCTGTCATGCCTCACCTGGCTTAACTCTTCTCTTAAGAGCCTTGTGTTTTCCACCTGTGCCTCGGCGATTCGTAGCATCTGAGCTTGCTTCTCTTGCTGCAGAGCGGCCACATTCACAAGGATTCTCAGTTCTTTCTCCATGTTGATGTCTGCGCGGGTTGGGTAGCAGAAACTTGCTTCCCGTACTATCTCACTCCTGCGCCCACTTGTGGCAAGAGCCCGCTACTGCTGAAGCACACGCGAACAACTTCTTCTTTTTATGCAGCTTTATTGTCAGGATGGTTTAAAATGTATTTGACACCATATGAATTTCACAGCAGATATGGAGACCCTAAATGCTAGCTAGACATAGACAATCTCTCTCAAGACCAGCCAGCTTCCCCAGCATTGGTCTCCCTGAACAAATGATACAAACAAGCTTTTATACCTGATACTCCTCCCCCAGCCTTAGCTTGATGGACAGGTGACACACCCACCTTCTTTTTAAGAGGAAACGCCTATCACTGGCTCTGTTTGCACAAACAGACACACTCTGTCTATTTGCTGAGAGGAAGGAGCTTTCTAATTATGTAAGTTAACCAAACTTTAAACTATACATAAGTCTTTACCTGGTTTAACCTCAATCTAGGTGCATAACTGTGCCAATGTTTTATTTGGCTTGTATGTTTTCTCTGCATCTTGTCAGATAAATGCCTCCCTTTGTTACAATATGTATAGTGTATATATTATTTTAAACACTGATTGTTTTGGAGACTGTATGCATTTTGTGATGTGCACCTATTTTTGCACAACTGTGCCAGTTTATATACAGAAAGTGCATGGATCTGCACTTCCAGGTGGTGTCATCTATAGAGGCCAATTTCTGAGGCCAATGGGCCATTACCTTTCCTCCCACCTGCTTTCTCAAAGTTAAAGATCTGTAGTACCGCTACTTTTACAAGTGTTGGATTATTTACTTTTCTGCAGGTATCTCTAAGCACTTGCATTGTTGCAATAGGCAGCAGTCAACTGGTATAATTCAGTTTGATACATTCTGTTGTTTTTTTGGCTGTTCTAAAGGTGCAGGAGCCTGGAGTATTATGGTGAAAAGTAAGAGGGCCAACATTTGTAATGTGTCTTCCATTGGGTCACTGTTAGTTCTAGGAAAGGTTTGTCAGAGCAAGTTCATCATTGTCACTCTACTAGGAAGCTTAGGAAAAACAAATTCCTTGCACTCCAGGGCACTGAGCACATATTCCCCGTGTAGACGTGTGATACAGTCTCTACATTCGGAAGTAATAGCTTCATCACCACTGCAATGCCCATACAAAATAGACTTCACCTTTTAGCCTGTGCATAGACATTCCAGGATTGAGTGGTAGTTTTAAATGTAATAAAGTGATGCCCATACTTTCTGCACCTCCCCTCCCCCCTTCCCCTCGTATCATCCAACCTCTCCACAAAGGAGGTAATCCTTTACCTGCTTATGCTCTTACAAGGAAGTGGGGGGTAGTGCTGGAATGTTGTAGTGGCACATTCCATCCCATTTCGAGCACTAGCAGTTGGCGCATTTTTAGGTCGACTCCAAACAGTGCAGAAAAAAGCTTCAGATAAGTGACACATGTAAAAAACAAAAGTGCCGGCGTCCCTCACTCTTATAAATATTTTACCATCTTCCCCACTAAAGGCATGTGGCACACAGGATTCCAAGAAGGAAAGGAAATACCATTTACAAAGCAGTGGACAGTGAGTGTTTACATGCTCCACTGTCGAAGGACAGTGCTAGTAGCATCATGTGTGATGACATCACAATGCATCTGACACTCCCCCCTAAATCATGAGTATGGCCTAATAACAAGTTAAAAAAATAGAATATAACATGTACAAATCATTACTCACCCAAATGTGACATGTTTTAACATGTGAACTCATTGTGTGGAGTAAATTAAGGGGTTTATCTAACCATGCTGACAATCTCCCGTGGCCATTTGCTGTCTTCTAGCACCCTGCTGTTGCCAATGTCCTGTCGTCAAGGATTTTTTTACATAGATATATTGGAATGCAGAGTAAGTCAACCAGTAAAATAAAGTGTTATGACACAGCAAATGCTAAGACCTAGTGTAGTCTCTTTCGGTCCTTATGTTTCATATAGGAAATGTATACATAAAATAAATTATTTCCACTTGCACAGATCTCTGCATTTATTTTTATTCAGTGCAAGTAGGCCAATGTCATATGTCGAATTTAGATATCAGCTTCCTAGTGAATAGAAAATTATAAAAATTACTCATTGCCCCAAATAATATGCCAAATATTTTCAAGTTTAATATGTAAATGTGCAGGAAATTATGATCTGCTTTGAAAATGTCATTTTATGTGTTTGGTATGTTGCTGAGGACAGATATCGTAGTTATAGAATTCCTTACTAAGAAGTGATTTTATGAATACAGGTCATAAAGTTGATTACGCATTACCCTTTCTAGTGACTTCACAAGGAAGGGAGTAGAGGGGTGAAAGGGTCTGTTTAAAATCCATGAAAAACTGTTATCAATTGTCATTTTCCTTGAAGTCAACTATACTATTGAGGATATAATCTATATTTCTGTTTCCTACGGCAGCAGGGTTTTGATTATAGTGGAATTTAAGTTAGGGTGAACTGAAGAACTTTCGCAAAGTGTTAGCTTTGGAAACAAATCTTGGTAGCAGCGGTATAAGAGAATTAAAAGTGAATGGGAGGTATAATTAAAGAGGGATTTTAATCATTTTTAAACAACCCAAGTGATCTTGTTGTGATTATTCCTGGTTCATATGCAAAACACAATTGTACCAACGTCTAGTGTATTACCATTTTAAAACATGTTGGTATGATTGAGTTTTGCATATGAACCATATGAACCACATGAACACTGTGATCGGGGTCCAGCTGAACAACATCTGACTGATGAGATTAGAAGCTGGTTGAACACACAGTCACGCAAGCTCCTATTATATATATTGTAAGCACATGGAAAGGGGCAAGAACCCCAATTTTTATTATATTTTTAGTACATTTGGTATAAGTGATTATCAAGTGGTGGCGTGATTTATATCCTTACAGATCTCTCTATTTTTCCTGCACTGGTTCTTAGAGGGTCTATTATTCAGGTATTTTATGTGTGTTATGAATTATATCTTATATTACCCTTATTTATTATTTTTTTATTTTTTTTTCCTGTGATGATCTGGAGAGATTTGGTAGAAGATTTTCTCCTTTCCGAAGAGCATCAAGGGAAGTAGGAGAGAAACTTATGTTATTTCATATAAAGACATTTGAGACGGATTATTGCCATGCAATAATCCGCATACAATCTTCATGAGAGACTCTGTTTTCTACAGCTTTTTAAAGTTGTGTCATTTTGATTGTCTGTTTGATATACCGATTGCCAAATATTGATTACTTGTGACCAACAAACAATAAGAACTCTACATTACAGAAAATAAAAAAAGTCCAGGGACGGTGAGGCATTAAAAAGCTTTGATCTCTCCATTATGTGTGGTATTGGCATAGATTTATGAGTGTTTGAAAGAGGTGATTTTGATCTTTAATACAGTTGCGCCTCTTAGTAAATATTTTCTGGTGATCACTTTTTTAAAAAAATTTCAGTTTCTTTGTTCTGTGTAGATACATGGAGATTGCTCTTACAACATCTAGGGTATGTAGATGTGTCTCCTCTTCATTTTCAACTTGTAAGCAAAATGCTGCTAATGTAATTTTTTAAAAGAAAAATTGTTCCCTTTGGCGCTAGATATGGCAGTGGTTATGAGATACCAATGTGTGAGGTCTGCATCCTCAAAATAATAAAATATATAAACAAAAAATTGCAAAGGTAACTCAGCCCACTAATGAATTACTTGTACACTGTGGAAAATCTCAATAAATAATATGTATTTGTTAAAAACAATACATAACCTCACATAATGCTGTGAATCTATTAATCAAAAAAACGCAACAGATGAAAGAACCACTTGTACCTTAAAATATAAAACAGCAGAAAAAGTGATTCAATAGGCGCACCTATATATTCAATTTATCTTATCATGTGTGGATTTATCCAAATATCAGGTGGAATGTTCAGAGAGTCACAATTGTAATATATGCTGGTAAGTGATTCAGAACAGTCAATCCCATTCTATCCTACGGGGAATCTTACTGACGGAATAAAGAGTCCTGAACTAGCAAAACCAAATTCTTAACTGGAGTAGGTAGATGAAATTGAACAAGTTCATGGCAATCCATATGGTGCAGAGTTGAATAAACTCAACATTCCAGCCTATCTATCATCTTAGATACGGAACAAGAAGTCCAGGCATTATCCAATTTAGAGGATTTATGGTCACAAACCAACCACGATGATGGTGACCCACTGTAATTTTTGACATCAATCAACTAAATACCCCTACTGGGTCAAAGTTTAAATTAAAATCTGAATTTTTCCCAGTACAATTGAAAAGTACACAGATGAATTGTTTTTATAAGGTCACTATGGAACAATTTAGAGATCTATGCTCCAAAATGAATAAAAACAAGAAAAAAAACTCACTAATTTATCAGACCAGGAAAAAGAAGCCCTTAAAGCATTACAGCATGATCTCTCCATTATTATTAAGAACGCAGACAAGGGGTGGGTGGGGGGGGTGGGGTAGTACAGGACCTGGTAGATTACAATAAGGAGGCTTACAGACAGCTAGATAACAGTGAGTTTTTTTTAAAACAAAATTAGCGAATATTCCTGGTGAGTCCTATAAGTTGGAATTTAAAGGCCTCCTTGATTTAGCTATGGCTGGGGGAATTATTTCAAGGAATGAATTGGACTTTTTATTTCTTTCTCATCCCATTACACCTGTTTATTACCATTTTCCCAAAATACACATGCACTTACACATCCCCCAAGGGCTCCCTATTATTTCTGGAGTTGGATCACTCATGGCAAATTTATCGAGTTATGTTTATATTTATTTACAACCTCTGGTGACTCTTCTGAGGTCCCATATCCTTGATTCTACACATCT
The DNA here is from genome assembly GCF_038048845.1 of Mixophyes fleayi. Taxonomy (NCBI): domain Eukaryota; kingdom Metazoa; phylum Chordata; class Amphibia; order Anura; family Limnodynastidae; genus Mixophyes; species Mixophyes fleayi. The sequence continues at coordinate 118,912,278 of NC_134402.1, forward strand.
CCTGGGCCTTCTTCAAAATGTTTCTTAGGATTAAGAATTTGCATTTCTAACAATGGACGTTGATTCTTTGTATAGAAACATTCCTCATGTAAAAGGAATCGAAGCGATTAAAAATGTACTAGCACAGGGAGATGGACTATCAGCCAAACACCAGAGGTTCCTTATAGATTCCATTTCTTTTACTTTATTGCACAATAATTTTTTTTTTTAGGGTAATTATTATTATGGGGATGGCTATGGGGACGCACTTCGCCCCCAGCTATGCCAATCTATATGTGGGAGATTTTGAGGAGTCCCACATGTGGGCTGGCGAGTTTTGGGCGAACCTCGTCCTCTATACCTGTTATATAGACGATTTTTTATTTTTGGAAGGGGGGTGAATCACATTCTAATTCTGCACAGGCTTTTGTGATTTATTTCAATATGAATGATTATCACCTTAAATTCACGTACAAATATCACAGAACTGAAATGGAATTTCTTGACCTGTCTTTCAAACCATAGATGGAATGATATCCACCTCTACGTATTTTAAACAGGTGGATGGTAACAACTATTTACATTACTCGAGTGCTTACTACCATAAATGGAAGAAAAATATTCCAAAGGTGCAATCGTATAAGGTATGTCATATATATTCAAATAATGAGGTTTTTGTTCAACAAGCTAATATAATATCAAAAAAAATTTGGATCGGTGATATTCTTCATCTTTGGTATATCAAACATTTGAAGTGCAAAAGATGGATATAGGGACCCTATTGATTCCCAATAAACATAGGGTAGATTTGAAAATTAGTACTAATGGGATGCAACAAATTAAGTACAATAGTAGTGAACATAATAAATAGAAGAAAGAAACATGGTGGAATCTTGAATGGGCATTTATTTCTAAGTATAATAAATCTTCTTCAACCATACATAAAATTATTCATTCTAATTATCCAATTCTGAAACAGGACCCAGTGTTAAAATAATTGTTACCAAAGGACTCAACAGTGGTTTTTTTTTAAAAAAAAAAAAACAATTTAAAGAACATGCTAGCTCCAAATTTTCTGAGACCACTAGTACCAGTCAAAAGATCCCAAAAGAAATATACTTTAGATGAGATGACATCCCCTGGTGGGGTAGATCTAAATTGGTGGTTCTTTTAAATGTGGAAGATCACGGTGTATTACTTGTAAATATATTAAAATAAAGTATATTCTGTGGAGACTATGGGAAGTGATAAGACATTTAATATTTGCGGTTTTATTAACTGCAACTCGGTTTTTGTAATCTATCTGCTTAGGTGAGCTGTAATTTATACTATGTTGGTCGTACTTCCAGAAAACGTAACTGTAATCCTGATGGTCTTTCTATTGCAGGTTTGGAGTTTATAAAATCAACACCAAGGGGGGAAGATCAAATCAGGAGCCTTTGTAAACAGGAGGTTTTCTGGATTTATCTCCTAAATACATTGTATTTCACAGGCCTGAATGAATCTCTTGAACTCAATGAAATAGTTTAAATTAGGCCTGTTTACTGAGGATATATTGTTATAACTTTGTCTAGTCCCCTGTCTGCAATAGAAGTTATTTATATAAGATAGTTTCCTCTTGCATGAGAGATCGTTTCTCTCAAGAACTACATAACCACATGGCACTTATATATTTTTATAAGACAACTTATTATTATTTTTCTTTTGGTTTAATTAGTGAGTTTTTGTTAGTAGTGTATTATTACTTACCTTATCAAATGGTTCAAATAGGAGAATATGTGCTGACATTTTTATATACTATGTTTTGTTGTTTTTTTTCTGATTACGGATTATTGGATGAGTATTTTAGATCATTATACCTTTTAGTGAGAGATTGCCTTTATATAGATTTGTGTAGTGCCATGATATCTGAATATGTGAAGCATCTTAGTTTCTCTCAGGTTTGTTTTTCTTGTTTTCTTTTTAGTTATTTTGTTTACAATAATACACTGGCATTCAGTGTGCTGCAAGAGACTATACTTAGCTCTGGGATATTTTGATACCCATAAGATCGTTAGATATTTTCTCTGTTTTAGTTTTTATAGGTATTATCTGAATATATGTATTACTGGTTTGATAAAAGTTTCTTATAAATACAATCAAAGTTATAGAGAATTTGAATTACTTTGGGAACATATTTGTTGTTCTCCTTAGACTATATAGGTATGTAGACCAGTTTTTGAAGGATTTGTGCACTGCGGACATATGGATAAATTAACAACAGGTGTAAGTTGTTTTAATTAAATTAAGTTGAACTATATAAAATGACCTCTAAGAAGAATCTAAACGACATCTCTGATGAAATTGCCTGCTGGCAATGAAACGCGTCAGTTTGGTACTTTAACAATCTTATTTCTTGCTGTAATTACCACATATATCTATAGTCAAGTAGATATCGGGCTTTGTTGAATTTTCATCTGGGCAATTAGGAGAGATGTTCCAATATTCATGTCAGGCTGCACCAAGTTACATCAGAATCAGCCCCTGTGATCTGGGGAAAAGACACACAGATGAGTGGATGTAGTCTATGAAGGATTGGGAGCTGGACACAAGCATTATTGTATTTGCGGGAAACATTCTTGGCAACACTTCCAATTCATAAGAAACATCGTGAAGGTACAGGACTGACGGCATACCGCTAATCCAGGAAGCTGGTAAGATACTTTATTCAACTCTGCACCGTACAGATTGTCATCCCCTTGTTCAATTTCATCTACCTACTCCAGTTAAGAATTTGGTTTTGCTAGTCCAAGACTCATTAATCCATCAGTAATATTCCCTGTAGGATTGAACGGGATCGATTGTTCTGAATCACTTACAAGTATATGTTACTATTGTGACTTTGTCAACATTCCGCCTGATATTGGGATGAATCCACACATGATAAGATAAATTGAATATGTATACTTATTTTTAAGGAACAATGATAAGATTAGACATTATCACAAAATATAAATTATTACTTTTTAAATATAGGTTATATAGCTGTAAATAATACATTTTTTGGACTCAATTTGAACTTTTGAATTTATCTGTTTCACTGAACTTACTCCTATTTTTGTATAAGCACCTTGAGAAGCTGGGTTGAAAAATATCTAAGGACGCAAATTACATGAGAATTCTTGAGCATGTAATATAATTGTATTTAAATTTCAACACATTTTATTGTTGATTACCTGAGGATGCTTGATGTCTCTCTTCTTGGGAACCTAATGTATGTCATTATCTATTCATCCGATACCCTAGACTTATTAGATTTCTATGCAGGGTAACATTATCTGCATGCAAGGTGAGAGGTCCCACCATCAGTCCCTTTTGCAGGACAGTGGAGTTCACAGAACTTGTCTTTCAGGCCAAAGGGGAGGTAAAAATATATCAATGGGTTTAAATGTTGTAAAATATGTTATTTAATAATTAGCCAAAGTGCAGATAACATAAGCATATGTGCATGTGAATCAGAATATACATACTTTATATTATTATTTATTTACACTTTTATCATCTAAACTAATTACTAGAAACAAACCATTGTATACAATGTGAAAATGCAAATTGTGACCAAGGATCTTACACTGTATCAATGAGATTATGTCAAATGATAAATTAGCCATCAATATTACATAGCACTTGTTTGACTTTGAAGTGGGGCATTCAGTTACTTACCTCTTTTCGATCTCAGTGATGCTGCATCAGGTGGCCACAGCGTTAACCTGCTGAATAATTTCTTTCCATATGCAGAGCTTGGCCTCAACTATGGGCTGCCAGGTAATGTGGCGCAGATTGTCCACCACAAGTTGTACTAGCACTTCAACCTCTGTGAGGTTGAAATTTGGCTGGGGACACTTATAGAGCCAAGTGCCTCTTCTTCAGGCTGGGACATTTTTACTATTTATTATGATAAGCAAATAGAAAATTATAAGATTTTAGTTTTTATTTCCTTTTATCTAGAAAATGCCAAGCTTTTTAATGTGTTAATTGACTATGTGATCTTATATACTGTCTGATCAAACATGGTTGTGGGCATTGTGGCAGTGCATCAGCATGGATATGTTGACAAGGACAGCCCTTGTCTCCTCAGGCAGCCAATCAGCTTTGCGATTGTTGAAAAGCTTCATTTAGTTGCAAGCAGGAATACAAAGAGCTTCATGCCTCAGGGCCTCTTCCTTCTCACTAAAACTTTGGACCAATAGCTTGGTATAGCAGTGCCGTAACAATCAAACTTGCAAAAATATATTGTACACCAATTCGCTAAATGATGCATATGCCAGGAGTTAGACTGCAAACACTCAATCAAGCAGTTAAAACACTGATGAAATGAACTTTGACGGAGACAGCCTGACCTCCTTGCAAAGCTCTGCAGGAAGGGTCTGAGGTGCAAATTAGCAATTTGTTTTAATAAGAAAATGTAGATTATGTATCATTGGATACATTTTTCAGAGTCTGGAAAGATTCAGTTTAAAGTATGTTATTATTAATATTTCTGTAATGCCCACAATCACTTGTACAAAGTGAAAACATTATAGGGATGGCTAATTGTGCCTGAGTATGGATTCATGTAAGTCACTTTTAAATGAACATACAATCCCATCTACCATGTGATGATGATATTCAAATAGTCCATTATATCTTAATGTCCTGACAACTACAAACAGAACAGATTGATAGCTTGGGCATAAGTGTGCTTTAGAGATGTTTTGCTATTGCTTGGAATACTAGTATACCTACTCTAACTGTTTTGTTAGTGTTTTCACAGTAGAAAGACTCTGAGTAGCACAAGCCGAAGAAGAAGAGGAGGAGGAGTAGGAAGAGGAGAGAAAGCCATCTCAGGCAGGGCAGCGGAGGGAGAGGAGGCAGAGGGCCCAGCAGAGAAGTGGTCACAGGAGATAGTGGCCAATGTGGCTTCAGGTAAATAACATATATATAGATGCATTTTATTATCAAAAAGTACTATTCACTGGTGAATGCAAGAGCGGTTGTCACTGCTGGTCCATGTATGCATGTATTATGAATGAATAACAGTCACACGCACTGGGATTCTGATTCTCCTGGAGAGAATGTAACGACCAGAAGCTTAATTTATGCTACTGTCACTCATTCATGATGTACGGGCTCAAGGGGGGTCATCTACAACTGCTCTTTAATCTTTAATATATTTAGGAAATATTTTTATAGTGATTTATTTTAGTGTCGACTTTAAGATCTACCAGTGATGCTGAATAAATTCAATTCTGAAACTACAGATAAAAGTGTTTAAAAGAAAGACGGGTGAGCTATCACCTCCTTAAGATTAGAATACCTCAAAATAGATACACCTGCACTCTGTCTATCAAGTAATTTATAAAGTTCCCACTAGCACATCACCATTCTGCACCTTTTTCAATTTCTAAATCAAGCTTTCATTTTACAAGGTGTTAAACCACATCCATAAGGGTGTTAAAGTTTTATAAAGGAAGAATATGACGTTGAAGCAAATTAAAGAAAACCACAGATAGAGACTGTGCATTTAAAGTTACGTTGTTTGCAAGATCCAAGGTTGCATGGCTATAATGAAGGTTGAGCAGAACATATATTGTAACTTATCTAGAAATATAAGGCATATGATACATGACAATTCAAAATCTAATATAGGAACCATAGGGTAAAGAATTGCTATCTCAGATAAAACAGAGCTAATGCCAGTTGTGGACTATGCAACAACATTTTTAGTGGTTGTACTTTACTATGTCATTTTATACACAGTACTCCCTCTTTTAAACACCCTCTTCATAACAACGTCCTTGCTTAGCATCATGAACATTATCTGTACAAAAGTGCCTTGAAATATATTCATTCCATTATAGGTTATCTTATTTAAAATGCCACCCTCACTATTACATCAGTTTTGGCCTTTGTTTTAAGCTGGAAGTATAAAGAGAGAACACTGTATTATGATTTTTTAAATAGCCAAAAATATATTGAAAGGTGATTGATATTGCTCCAAAAACTATTTTGGCAATAGGTCCTTCTGAAAGTAAAGTAACATTTGCATAGTCCTAAATATATGCTGGGTAACCATACAATTGCTTCAGAAGGTCCCTTCCCAGTTTCTAAAGAAAGACATAAAGTTCATAGCACTGTAATATTTTCCACCCCCTATCTGTGTGCCTCTACTATTATGACAATATCTAAATGGAATGGTCTCTATTGTTACCACCACTCTCAGTACATATTACATGTACAAGAGGGAACTTGGTAAATAAGCCCCTATTCTTTGCATTCAGATATTAAAACAGTGTGTGCTTTGTATATATATATATATATATATATATATATATATATATATATATATATATGTGAGATTAAAAAAAAAAAAGTGTGTTGGATTTTCAGCTCAACAACTTGACTGTGAAAATAATAACCTACAAAGTTGCAGAAAGCAAACAGTAGTAAATAGAATGATTGACATGTTATTAAAGATGTGATTTTGTATCTTGTTAATATCATTTTAGCAGTTGACAAACTAGAAGATTATAAGCAAATCTGCTTATATAGTGCATCCTAATTATTATCGGCAGCATAATGTATAGTAGAATGCAGAATGTTTGAGCTGAAGTCTACCAAGCATGAAATGCTGTTAGTATTAATTTTTAGATCAAGACCGAAAAACATTTCATGTTACATATTATCTCTTTCCCAGAAGTGTAGTTACTGGCAGAATATCAGTTAAATATTTTAGATAACAGATGATGGCCCATTTAAAAGAATGCACAACATATTCAACACCTGTTTCGTAAAACAAAAAAATAGGAAACACAGAGGCAAGACTAAAATAAAAATCCTTTTTGAAACACAAATGTGTAATTGGCAGAGTAAAACATACATTTTTCAAAAACCCTGATGTAGCCTTAGGCAGTTGTAAAGGTTCACAGACTATTTCATTAGTTTGATCACATTGCATATCATCTATATACAATGCTTGACTCGGAATGACATTTAGTGGTCTTTTGAGACTACAATAGTCTAATTAATTCTTCTTCTTTTTCCATTTTTTTGCAAATTACGCTTAAAATTATGTATGAAAGCTATTGACTGCTGTATTAAATGCTGCCATGGGCTTTGTTAGGCCATGGCCTAGAGTCTGAAGCACAGTGCCAAGTTCTTTAAAAAAGAAAAATACAATAGATAAAAACATTGTTTTATTGAATTACAGCACTTATTTGATAGTTTAAAACTGTTGTTTGGTTCTAACACTACCAGACATGCAATAAGCAGATATTGCCTCTTTTCTTAGTATCACTTTTGTAGTGGGGTTAGTTGCTTGTTGGGTCAGCCCTTGGGTTGTCTGAGAACAGTATCTTCTAATGATTACATGGCAAGTAATGCGTGATTCTGTTACAGTAGCCTCTAATAGAGATTGTCTAAACTGATGTTTGCTTAGTGAGTAATATTGAAAAAAAATACAGGTTCATAAAGTTTAATCCTCCATAAACTCTAATTACATTGATCCAGAGTAAGACAAAACACAACCCCGTATCTTCAGAATTTTATCTTTGCTTTACAAGGGGACCAAAATTTCCTCCTGACTCCAAAAATGGCAATCGAATACACTCTTTGGAGCAATCACCCCCATACTGTCCTCGATTATCTATAACTACAGATACCATTTTTGTAAGAAAGGCACCCTATGACTTTTTAAATTCTATTAGGAATTTTGCTATTCACAGCTTCAGGTGGTAAGGAATTCCCAAACCTACTCAGTCAACAGTAAAGAATACAAATTGTGAAACCTTCCTTCTTCCCTTCACAATTCATGGCCCTTTGTAGGCCCTTTGTCCTCTATATGATCAGTGGTACAAAAAAATTGTTAGACAAATAGTTGCATCTCTATTAAGGACAATATGTTTCCTTTTTATTCTGTTTAATTGAAACAGGTGTTGTGTATTCTTTTAAATCAACTGGTATCTGAAATATATAACTGATATTCTGCCAGTACTGGGAAGCGGAGTTATATATATTTTTATCTTGACTCTACACTGACACAATATTTAATTGTAGTTGTCATTGCTTCTCCATATGCACAAGTACCTAAATTACCCCTCCTTATGTGCATGTACCTGTATTGTCCCTCTTTATGTGTGTGCACTTGCATTGTACCTCCTTATGTACATGTACCTGCATTGTCTCTCCTTATGTGCATGTACCTGTATTGTCCCTCCTTATGTGCATGTACCTGCATTGTCCCTCCTTATGTGCATGTACCTGCATTGTTCCTCCTTATGTGCGTGTACCTGCATTGTCCCTCCTTATGTGCGTGTACCTGTATTGTCCCTCCTTATGTGCGTGTACCTGCATTGTCCCTCCTTATGTGCAGTCACCTGCCTTGAAATTCTGATTGCATCACTCATTCATGGATTAAAGGGGGATAATATGCAACTGCTCTCAAGTCAGTGAGCAAAGCCAAAAACACATTTTTTTAAGAATTTATCTACTTCTGTTATTATAATTTTAGAAGCATTGCCAACTTATTTTATCAGTTTTTTATTATTTCAGGCAATATAATATTTGCATGCAAAATCTTTGACATTCCGTTACTGATAGATAACATTTACCACAACTTTACTGTCCTAACAGTAATCCATAGAATTCTGTGCATGAAATAAATTTATTAAAAATCCAATATTTTCTGTGCTGACAAAGTAATTTCCTTCATGGTGTTTCTGACTTTACTAGACCTTGAGATTTGTTCCCATGAGCAGTGTAGAAGTGTTCTTTTACTCTCTCCACCCCAATAGAATACAGACAGAATGCGTGTTAACAAAGGGAGAATAATCTACTCTGCTTAATGTGGAGGGCTAAATGAGTATATGATGTATGCATGCTGCTAACATGACTCCTTTCCATCGTCTAGTAATAGTATGCTTCTTCTTTACTCTTTTATTTTTCAATTTCTATAACTGAATTAATTAGTAGATGTTGAAAACATGCCTTTATCTCATATAATTCAGCCCAGGATACTGTAGCCAATAGTAGGAAAAGTAGTATAATGTATTACTACACTGCTAAATAGAGTCACAAGAATATTAGAAATTATACATAAGGCATTGCAAAAGGAGGACGAAATACCAGCTGCTGTTGGTATCGAAAATGTATTATATTTCCAGCAAAGGGGTTAAGATGTCAGAATTTGTAATATATGTGTCAAATAAATTTAAGATGCAACCGATTATTTCCATTTTCACAGCTTCAAAGTTATGTCTTTGGGGATTGAATTCCAACAAGAATCTTGCACTTAAATGGGACTTTAAGACAACTGTTTTAAAATCTACAGCTAGAAAACTTATGTAGAGTATTTTCAAGTGAAAAAAAGTCTTTATGTTTGAGGATAAAGCAAATGTTATCCCCATTTCTTGTACAGTACACATTTTCTTGTGGATATGTTATCCTTCAATCCAGACCTAGCTGTAGGGCAATATCCTAGTTTGGATCTAACCTGTGATTTATGTAACAGCATTTTGCCTCATCAAAGTAACATAGGCTGCTAATAGGGTTGGGCAGGGTGTGCTGTAGTCCAGGGCAAGTATTAGTGTCTGTTGAGAAAAGGGAGTATCACTTTAAATTGAATGTTCTTTTTTAAAAAAACAAATGCTATGCTCTTATTTGTACGTTTCACTCAACTTTCTTCTCTCTGCTATCAAACTTAATCCCATCCAATATCTTCCTTTCCATCCTGCCTTACAAGATCATGAGAGAGAAGATTGTGCGCTTTTCACATTCTGCTTTTGCCATGAGAAGAAATAGTTAGCAATTGGGCTGATACTACATAAGAGGTACAATTGGGCAGATAGTACATGGGAGGTAGCAATTGAGCAGATAGTGCATGGGAGGTAGTAATTGGGTAGATAGTATATGGGAGGTAGCAATTGGGCAGAAAGTACATGGGAGGTAGCAATTGGGCAGATAGTACATGGGAGGTAGCAATTGGGAATATAGTACATGGGAGGTAGCAATTGGGCAGATAGTACATGGGAGGTAGCAATTGAGCAGATAGTACATGGGAGGTAGCAAGTGGGCAGATAGTACATGGGAGGTAGCAATTGGGCAGATAGTACATGGGAGGTAGCAATTGAGCAGATAGTACATGGGAGATAGCAAGTGGGCAGATAGTACATGGGAGGTAGCAATTGAGCAGATAGTACATGGGGGTAGCAATTGGGATGATAGTACATGGGAGGTAGCAATTGGGTAGATAGGACATAGGAGGCAACAATTGAGCAGATAGTACATGGGAGGTAGCAATTGGGCAGATAGTAAATGGGAGGTAGCAATTGAGCAGATAGTACATGGGGGGTAGCAATTGGGATGATAGTACATGGGAGGTAGCAATTGGATAGATAGGACATAGGAGGCAACAATTGAGCAGATAGTACATATGAGGTAGCAATTGGGCAGATAGTTCATGGGAGGTAGCAATTGGGCAGATAGTACATGGGAGGTGGCAAGTGTGCAGATAGTACATGGGAGGTAGCAATTGAGCAGATAGTACATGGGGAGTAGCAATTGGGATGATAGTTCACGGGAAGTAGCAATTGGGTAGATAGGACATAGGAGGCAACAATTGAGAAGATAGTACATGGGAGGTAGCAATTGGGATTATAGTACATGGGAGGTAGCAATTGGGATTATAGTACATGGAAGGTAGCAATTGGGTAGATAGGACATAGGAGGCAACAATTGAGCAGATAGTACATGGGAGGTAGCAATTGGGCAGATTGTACATGGGAGGTAGCAATTGAGCAGATAGTTCATGGAAAGTAGCAATTGGGCAGATTGTACATGGGAGGTAGCAATTGAGCAGATAGTTCATGGGAGGTAGCAATTGAGCAGATAGTACATGGGAGGTGGCAAGTGGGCAGATAGTACATGGGAGGTAGCAATTGAGCAGATAGTACATGGTAAGTACAAGGGGGCAGATATGAAATAAGAGATGGACAATATATGAGGGAAACAAGGGAGGCAGACATAAGCCATAGAGACAGAAGGTAAATAGGGGAGACAATAGAAACCAATTAGGGTACGGGGTATGTATCATGTGTCAGTACAAAGACAGACAAACGTGGCATTGGGGAACATATATATATCATATATATGTATGTATATATATATGTATGTATGTATGTATATATATATATGTATGTATATATATATGTATGTGTATATATATATGTATGTATATATATATGTATATATATATATATATATATATATATATATATATATGTATATATATGACTGATAGAATGAAAAATAAAAGTTAGAAAAGGAGTAGAGCCCTCAATCTGTTGGGAAAGGTAACACCAGGGGAGGACTGGCAGATTTTGGCCCGGGGGGCAAGACTTGATTTAGCAGCATATTTTAAAGGAAAAAAAATGCAGATGGCCCAGTGACCTAGCCCAAGGTAGCCCACTATGGGTCTGGCCCAGGGGGCACATGCCCCCCTGTCCCCCAGCCCAGCCTGCCCCTGGGTAACACAATCAACATGATACAAGTAAAGGCAGCAGACACCCCATTATGCTGCAGTTGCTAGCAGTTCCCACAAAATGGTGTGAAAGTCTAAAATCATTATAGAAATTGCAGGGCAAAGGTAACGCTTATTTCTGCATGATAAGTCTTATTAAATATTAAGGTCTATGTGAAAGGCCTGTCTATATCTGAAACAATATCCACATCACCTTTCCACAATACACCAAAACACTGCTACTGGGGCCATTACCATGTGGTATGCTTTCACTCCATAATAATCATGCTTTCAAAGAGCTCTGGAGTTCTTTGTCTAGTAAGTGCTACCATTCTCACAACACCTGAATAGGTCTCTATTGAAAATCCAGGAGGGATGAAGCATGTAGCCTGGAGAGATGTAGAATATTATAAAACTGTAGGGCTTCATTATGTTATAGACTAAATAGTAAAAGTTTTGATCAATTTATAAATAACAATTTTATGAAACTCAAGACTGTTGTGTTGTAAAATGCAAAAAATACATATTAGACACACACAAATGTCTACATCCCATAAGGAATTGTCACGTCTCTGTCTAATTCCCTCCCACAACTAATTTTTAGAAGACACAAGCCGGTTTTAGACCAGATGGGGTCCTGATTATACATTTAGGTGGTGCCTATGATGTGCTGCAATTCACTAATTTTCTCACCAAATCCTATGTTCCTCTATAAGTATACAGTATATTAAAATAAAAACCAAAAAAACTCAGATTGCAATTATGATCTATAAAAGAGTTGTTTATTTGCAGTCTATATCTAAGAATTCAGAATAATCAACATTAAATAAAAGCACATAATTTATGTTTCTATATAACATTTTTGATGGCATTTTTGAAGTATCTTAGTGCATTATATTAATTAAAAACACAGATTCAATAACAAGTGCTCATCTACTCTAAGATAATCAACAGAGAGTGATCCAACTATTACATAACATATAAAAAAGAAGACTACTCAATTACAAACATAATTAACATATCAAAAACTATGAAGCTTGCCATTGTACATTTAATTATTTGTGCTGATTACTAGTTTCTATGGTACGAAGGACACAGCAATCCATTGAAATACAGGTCACCTCAGTGTGTTCATGAGCTCATATACCAAGTATTGCATATTTCCTTCTGCCTACTGCCTTCCTGTCAAAGTTTCATTTTAATCCATGCTGTTCTTTTCCCTTGCCTCTGAATATGCACTCACCCGGCCAATCAGATGTCTACCGGGAAATAATGTGTTCTGCATTGCTGCTTCTCTGCTGCCTCATGTGAAACTGAATATGTGGAAATGTGTCTTTTGTTTTCAAAATAAACTTTCAGTATCAGTCCAATTCCTGCAATCACTATAGCTGTCTACAATTATTTCCATCAACTGTGTAACAACCCCCCATTTTTGGTGGGGTCAATAGAAGGCACATTGCACACAGCTCTAGATATGATTCTGCAATTTGGCCACAACATGTGTTTATTTCCAACACAAATACAAATATTAGGTCCTTTATTACCCAAGCTAAATGTTACAAATGGTGCCCTTTTAGTTCCAACCTCTCTGCTTTATGTTATGTCTGTTAACTTCCGACAGCTGGTCACAGGTGCGTAACCCACAGTCAAAGCATTGTAAAGCTGCCTGTAATATGCAAGTGTCTTACATTGACCTCTGTGTTTGTCTGATGCGCTGAAATATATAATTAAGTAATTTAGATCTGCTGGACTTTCATGTATGTTACACTGTGATCATAAGGTTTAATAATCCCTAAAAAACTCGGATTTTTGCAGTTGACCCAGCTAAAATGTGGGTTAAGGTTTTGTGATCAGATGAGACAAAAATTTAGTGTTTTGGACCCGATCCAAAATGCTATGTGTGGCACAAACCTAACACTGCCAATCCTCAGTAAACACCATCCCAGTGAAGTATGGGGGTGGTAGCATCATGCTATGGGAATGCTTTTCCTCAGTGATTACTGTTTTGAAGGATGGATGGATGGTGAAAAAGAGATACTGCAAGACAACCTGCTTCAGTCTGCTAGAAAACTTAAGCTTGGGAGAAAGTTCACCTTTCAGCAGGACATTGATTTCAGGCACAACGCCAAAGCATTGGTGTGATTGAACAACAAAAAAGTGAATGTTCTACAATGATCAAGTGAAATCAAAGTCCAATTAAATGGATAATTAGGAGTTGCACCTGCAGTTAAAAGGCTGCCTGGAGAACAGGTCAGAGGCCTGGGAGATTAGGTCCTTCCATCTTATTTAGAGAGTTCTCTGATTATGTTAGTTAGAGCCAGAGAGATTAGGATTTGTGTTTATGTTTTGTTTATTTTATATGGCTAAAAAAAAAATGTAGCTACTTGTACTGAAGCACTGGACTGGTGTGCTATAAATTGGCTGTTGCATGAGAACTGCTGCCATTTATATGGCTTTTAAAGGCAAGTTTGCCTTTAAAAGCCATCACCACTTTAATTTTCCCCTGCGAAGTCGCGGATATTATTATTATTAATATTATTAATATTTATTTATAAGGCGCCACAAGGCGCCCGCAGCGCCGACGCCTTGTGGATATCCGATGACTTGCAGAAACCGATTCTTCATACATTTACCTCCAGGAGTGATTTTGGCAAAAGATTTACAGGTAATAGCCTCCAATTATAAATCAGAAAATGCTGGTCTGAGAGCAGATTTCACCCAGTTGGAAGAAAATAATAGAACTATCACAGAAGACACCATCAAGAGTATGATCGTGAGCCACCCAAAAGCCTTTATTTTTAAAATTCCTTACTAAACTCTAAAGAAAGATATAAGAAATAAATCTCTCACAATGGAGAAAGAGTGGGCCAAAAAGGGTAGTTAAAAGATTACACACTTGTATACGTTATTTTTTCCCCTGTAATATTTGTGGTAAAGTGCTAAAGTGATTGTAACATGTGAAATACACACTCATGTAATATGTAAACAAGCTTGGATACAATCAGTAACCTTCAAGCAATCATGTAGAATATTCCCCGACATTCATAGGCAGATAATAAAGTTCCACTAGAGCACAGCAAAACAAATGAATAAACAACAAATCTCCGGACACCTTTAGAAGACGAGCCACATTTTCATGTTCCTACACAGTCGTTGGCCACAGTGTAATAAATTTAAAGAAAGATGTCACCAGGGACGCCATTCAACAAATGCTGGTTGCCCTCTGTAAAATCACAGACACACAATTTAGCAGAGTGCTTTATTTACTGAAGAGCGCATGTTACTATATAGTGTAATCACCTCAACAGGACAAGAATGACATGTGACCTTAAGCCTGTGGAAGAAGAAGAAAGCTACATTAAAAAGTATAATACAAAGGCTCACTTCTAGCTAACCAACTTTGCCATAAGCAGCCCTTATTGCTTTAGATGCTTATCATATTTTATAGCATACTGTATAAAATGCATAGTGGTGGTTCAATGGTTTGGTTGATAAAAATACCTTTTTTCTAAGCACTGACATATAGCATAATCATAAACCATTTAATCCTAAATTTCACTGGATATAAGGTTGTTAATGCTCTATTTGCTATAACAAAATACACATTAAAGAACAAGGGCAAAAGGTACCTGAAATACCTTTGAGATTACTGTTTACTTGACAAAAATTGTAGAAAAACAAACTGCTAAATACAGCATGTCACTAAACCAACATTATACAGAAAATGCCTCTGATTGCTACATCTTTCATTTCAAAGGATAATTAGTAGCTCAGTGTGATATCAGAGCTGCCAGTAAAACATGTCACATATTTTTTTCCATTTTTTGTAATGCTGATAAATAGCATGTAAGCGTTACAAACAGGCATTTACACTTTGGTCATGGCACTAGTAAGCAAACTCTAGGGGCCTGATTCATTAATGAAAGTAAAGCAAAACATTGAGTAGGTTTTCTCCTGGACAAAACCATGTTACAATGCAAGGGCTACAAATGAGTTTATTGTTTTGCACATAAGTTACAAACTGGCTGTTTTGTAACACACAAATACTTGATAGCTTTATTTTTACACTGAAATTTAAAGTTGATCTTGGACATGCCCTACCCCAGATATAAATCTGCCATCACATTTTAAATTTGCATCCCCCTCCAATGCAACATGGTTTTGCCAAGGTGCAAAGTTACTCATTTTTCTTGCTTTACTTTCCTTAATGAATCAGGCCCTAGATGTGTGGCAAACAGCCTGGAGTCTGATGTACTGAAAAATGACAAAAGAGGGGACAAAATACTTTAGCAAAGTGGAGACAGTTATTTTAGAGGCTGAAACATACCTTAATAAGAATGCAATTTACCAATTGCCTTAGGAACCGGCAATGTCTCTTAAATGATAATAATATTTTAGAATATTTACAAAATTGTTGTCTTATAAAATTATAGAAATATATAGAATGATGACCATTTGTAACTTTTCATGCTTTATTTAATACATAAAACGCACATCACAATAGAACAAATTATCTTTCAAGAGTATAGCTTACGGTATAGCATTCAAATACATAGAGGCCTGCTGAGCATGCTATAGACACATACACATGTATTAAAAACACCAATATTTGTCATAACAATCATGAAGACAAATTTGGGTCAAATTATGCCACACCCATGATCACATCAAACTACATTTACCCATTTACCAATTTTAGTAGTGGAAGCAGTAGAGTCCATTAACAGCACAAAATAGAGTTGTGAGGCTCCTATAAAACTGATGGAGAAAGGTTTTGGTATCAAATGCACCTCTATATGAAATTAAAGTAATACATCCAAAAAAATAGTCTCCTTTAACTTGTTTTATGCTATGTGGCTTGTTCTGGCTGCTGATTAATTTGCTAAATTCAAACTTAACAGCAGAAATCTATATGGATAAGAAGGATCACAGTTGTCAGCTATGGTTTTGTAGTGTTTTCTTCTAGTTACGATTATTAAGATTTATAAGTAGAAATATGGAAAACCTCAGAAATTCACCTGAATGTGTATGCAATTTTGCAATTCACCTTGAATTTAATAAATCATTTTTTTCTACCAGTGAATCAATGATTTGCACAGATTCTCTGGCCTTTATTGGCAAAATCCAGTGAGAGGCTATGCCTATATCCTCTATAGAGGATATTCAAGATTCAACTGTTTTGCTTTGTGGAACTGGCAGCAAATCAAAATCTAATTTTTGCATGTTTTGCAAAACTATGCTTAATTGTCACATAATAAGGAACATCGCCACACTGTCCAACTTTACTCATTGACTTGTTCTGAAAACCAATGCACATTGGTGAAATATAGGCACACCAGCACAAATCGAGACACGAGAGGTTATCAAAGAGCAATTTAAATTTTTCACTGTACCTCGGCAGTAGAATGCAACATAGATGATCAATATATCTCAAAGGAGGATTAAAAATCTGACAATAAATTGATATTTCTTAGTTTTAAATTGTTCTGATATATGTTCTTTTTAAAATGCTTATATATATATATATATATATATATATATATATATATATATTCTTTCTAAACCTCATAAATACATAACATTTGCTAGACTGTAATAAAAGCTCAGAGTACAGTAGAATTACAGTTAGCTAAAAGCAAAGGATAACAATTCCATACACAAATAATCACAAGGTAAATGTACTTCACAATGTGACTTATTTTCGATTGCTACACATAGACATTTAGTTCTGCTACCAGAAAAATGTCTTAACAAGACTCATTCTTGCATTCTATAGCTCTCTGCAGCTATATAACACAAATCAATTAACGTATATAAACCATGAGAAATAAAATATTCCACTCAGAAGAAAATTGAAGGTCAGACCACGAATACATTTGTACCTTTCTCACCTAAGTATTTTCCTCTGTTTGTGGGATAAATGGTGCTGATTAAGTTACTGAAGAAGTATACCTCAGACACCTTGGTATGAGGATGTTACCACAAATCACAATGGCAGGAAGCTTGGTATCATGCAAATTAGCTGAGCAAAAAAATAATTAATGCGAGAATGTTCAGGAGAGCTAAATTAATTTTTAGTGATAAACATTTTTCCCTGTAGACTTAAGTTTCCAGTAATTAAAAGTATGAAAGGGTAAAGAGAAAAGAACTGAAACATTCAATTCCAATTTTAGCATCTCTAAACAATATTCATTGCATGCAGAATAGATCATCTTCCTTGTCATTTCTCTCTATTGTTTTCTTGATTCTAGAACCTGATAATGAGTAAACGATGGGAAACAGACTGTGCAATGACAATTGCTGTATTGCAGTCAAAACTCAAAAGTAAAATTCACCCGAGGCTTCTGTCCTCCTTTCGTCCTCACTTATTCATCAGATAAGAGCTCAATTACAATTATTCACCTGCTATGACTCCGACACCCATACATTGTTTTGTTGTTCTTTTCAGTTTCATGTTCAAAGTAAGACAATAATGGATTTATTACAGAAATTCAATATAATTCATTTTTGTTTGTAAAACCCAACATAAATTTTTCTCCGACTTTACCCTAACCTTTAGGTAAGGAAACATATTGAAAAATGTACAATGTTGTTTTATTACAGCTTATCAGGTAAATCAGCTGCAGAGAAGAAAGGGAAGTATAATTTGCCTTTATGTAATAAGTTTGTCAATAGACTGGGCCTAAATTTTTGTTGCAGCAGCGATCATGTAAGTGAAGTATAAAATACAGGTATGAAATCTTTTATTCAGAAATTAATTTTTTAGAATGTTCTGAAAAGCAGAAATGAAAGTTATAATGTTATATAAATATAATTATCTAGTGGCTTATGTTAAGTGGATGCACATTGTGTATGTGGTGTATAATATGCTTTTATATATCTGAGCATGAGCATAAAACAAGAGTTTTGGAACGCAGGTGTAAAAAGCATATTATATGCTAAAAACACAAATCATTTTCAAATTAACATGAGCTTCCAAGTGTCTCCTCCTACAGTCACCATGAGGAGTACTGCTAAACAATAGTTTCAGGGGTTGATTGTCAAACGGATATGTGCTGAATGACTGTTCATTTCTTAATTTCATTTTGTATATTATCAGTGTGTTTACTTAGGTTCACATATCAAGGTAATTCATTGGCACAACCAGAAAAAGTGGCTACTTATGTTTAAATATATGATAGATAGATAGATAGATAGATAGATAGATAGATAGATAGATAGATAGATAGATAGATATGTGTGTATATATCCAGTCATGTTAGAAATGCGTTGCCTGGTTAGTCTGCAAATATTATCATTTCCAGCAGGGCATATCATATGTACTTGTGTGTAGTACTTGATAATTAATCCAAAAGACTTTCTTAAAATCTTAAGTGATACCTGTATGTCATTTGTGGTGGGTGTCTTGGTGATAAAAATGCAATATAGACGGTTGCATACACATTTATCCACTTACGGTCTAGTAATTAAAGCAGGATAAGCGCTCTTGTAAACATTTTTTCTAGGATAATTGTTTAGTTCATTAAACCTAACTTGGTCATACCCTTCACTAAAATCATAGTGGATGAAATATTTTTATTTAGTAAACTGTAGGCAAGAGTATGTTTCGATAGATCGACTAGTTAAATTCTTTAATCAAATATGCAGGTCTGAAAAATTTATTTTTCACTGGCTTTTTCCAATCTGACCTTTTATCTTTATTTTTATTCTCTATTAGGACATTATTTCTATTGCAATGTGGACCGTTCTTTGAACCACATGGCTTAATTTGGTATGATTAAATTGTTACCTACAGTAAAACAAATGTGTGTGCATTTATTGTGCTCCAGCTTTATAATGGATCAGCAGACCTGGATGTCTTTGTTTGCTTTTTCTGCCATGTATGTACTTCTGATGAGACTGGATATTGTTTTAAATCACTTACACACACTGAACTTAAGAATAGCAATAACATGCTTCTATGTGTGGTTCATACATGGAACCTTCCTCTAATGACAATGCAGGGTTCTACTAATGTAATCAGAAAAAGTTGTAGATGGTCCTTGGTCACATAATCATTGCAATCACAATAGCAGTTGATTAATAATTACATTAATAGTTGTATAGCATTAAATAAATATACATAGCATTGAAAAGACAACTGTGTTATCTATTCTGACAAGAGAATTTACACATCTGGATCTCATAATATGAGTGAGATTCTTTAGGTCTGAGAGGACTCTGTTTAGCTCTATAAGTTGAAGTTTAATTGTTTTTTGCTTTGCTACTTTCCTCTATTATTTCCAATAAAATAATATCAAATGTATTTCAAAATATCTGAAACCCACTATAATAAACAATTTTTAATTATATATTGGACCTACTGGATTACCCATGTTAGGTTCTTTCCATATTATAGTGGAACTTCTTTGTTATATCTTTTCCATACTTTTAGGGTTCAGAAACTTGTACTTCGACCTATCAAGTCACGCGGTCCCACCACATGACATCTGGTTATATCTGGAAAAGGGAGCTCATTCCATAATGAGTTCAGTTCACCTGGGAAAAAAACTAAATTCAGGTGCCACATTAACTAAATAATAACTTTAGTCCTCTAATTACACACTGCTAGTATTAAAGTTCTTGGTGAACTCCAATCTATGTTTACTAGTGTGGGGAATAATGTCAGATTTCAGGACAAATTGTTAAAGTCAGTGGTGGTTCAGAGAATTGTATCAGTGTTTACATGTATAATAGTCAAGTAATGGATAATATCCAGCCTCATGATCACTACTTCAGACCCAGCTGCTCCCTTGTAATCGCACTTTCGAAAAACCAGGTTGAGTCATATTTGGCTTAAGCTATATAAAGCAACTGTTAATCAGCTGATAACCCTTATGAAGCAGCAGAAAAAAGGCAAGCAAAAAGGTAGGCTCAAGCTAGAGCCACAGGGTGACATAAAAAAGGAATAAAAAAAAAACCCAGCAGCTTAAGTAAGGTAAACAGTAAGAAATACCAAATGGGGATAAGAGAAGGAGAAGCAATATAATAAATAGTTAAAACCAATGAAAATAGAAGGGGGTTGTAGGTAAGAGTTAGATCAAGTCAAACTAGGATATTAGATAGTTAAGCTGAAGGAGTGACAGAGGATGGAAAAAGTAGAGTCTCTATATGGCAATAAAATGACGTGATAAAATACTGTACAGAAGAGTGAGTGGTTAGCCCAGAATGAGATAGAGCTTTACAATAGCTAGCGTGTCCTATATTTACTTACAAAGGAGAGAAAGAGAGAGGAATAGTGGACAATAAGAACAAATAAGGGGTTGGTAATTGAAGAAAAAGAGTTATTAGGTGATTAGCAGTTGGGCCTGTTTGAGTGTTTAATAAGGAGATATTCAAGAGCTAATTATAGGTAACAGAGAGTAAAGTAGGCACAGAGCACCCAAAAACTGCAACAGCCACATATCTGGAACAAGAGACCTACTGTAACATGACCTGAAACCATCTGACCACTCAAATCACCAGCTGAGACTCCAGGGGGTAAATGTAATTAGTGCCAATATCTACAAGTCGACGGAAATCAGCGACTTTGCAGGGGAAATTTAAAGTGGGGATGACTTGTAAAGGCAATTCAGGTTTTTTCTGTAGGAGGGTGGCCTAGCGCTTTTCACCTACTAGCCATGCCCCAATGATGCTTAGCGCCTATATATATATATATATATATATATATATATATATATATATATATATTTATTTATTTATATAGGCGCTGAGTGAAATTGTGAAACCAATAAAAATGTGACTGTACAAAATATAAATGAAATCACATACAGTAGGCAGCTTCCAATTCCGAGCACTTATTTGCAAGTGCCCAAAAACCTATGATATAGAACAGAAAGAAGCGCCACACATAGGGCCTCATTTAGAGTCAGACACAAAGTCCGTTTTAGGAGCATTGACCACAAAAACACTATCATGCATGTGCAGCAAGCACCATATCCGCCTGTACTTCGGACGCAATTTACACTTGCGACAGCTTGCGGCTTAGTACAAGGGAAAGGGCGAAACATGGAATTGTGAAGGCGTGAACTTGCATGCATAATATAGACTCAGGGGCAGTGGCGCACGCAGGGGGGGTTTCTGAGTCTCTAGAAACCCCCCTCTGGGCTAACTAAGTGGCCACTGTCCTATACAGCAGCCGCGTCGCTGTCAAAGAAGCGTCCGCGCCGGTGCTGTATTGTATACAGCACCACCGCAGACGCTTCTTAGACAGCGCCGCGGCTGCTGTATAGGACAGCGCTGGCGAAACGCTGGCGAAACGGAGCTGTCGCCCCCCCCCCGACAGTCCTCCGTGCGCCGCTGAGGGGGTATGACACACATCATAAAAGGGCTAAAAATTTGCGTCAGGAATTAGCTGGCGCAAGTAGTTAGCTAGCTGGCCGAACTGGTCACAGCTCAGTAGGGTTTTACGAGTGGGATGCAACTGGGGTTGCATGCCACTCGTAATGCCCTACCAAGCTGCGGTACACTCCCACTCCTGCACGTCTTAGACGCAAATTGCGTCCGACTAAATGAGGCCCATAGTGTGATGTTATTTTATATTTGGCAATGCTGTGCTAAGCGGAGATATATATTTCCCCTTAGCACAACATCAATGTTCTAGTTTGTCTAAACCTTTTGGAATCCCATGTTTTGGAATTAAGAAGAAATTGCAAGAATTCCGGAAATAGGTTTGCTTTTCACCAGATAAGCCATTATTATTTTATCATTTGGTACAAGGCTACACTGTTTGAGTTTAAAGGAATTTTAGTTTTATTTTATATTTGTCGCACTATGTGTGGCGCTTCTTCCTTTTCTATAATTTATATATATATATATATATATATATATATATATATATATATATATATATATTATAAGCAAATAAGAGATATATCTGGCGCTGATCACCACAGTGTGACCACTTCAAAATATTAGGATGGAGTATGTATATATATATACAATGTATAGCAAATAATATCAGTCCCGTATCCACAGTACATAAAAAATCACTTGACTCTTGTAAGAGTGGCAGCCTCGATAGCCTGATGCCAGATGGTTAATCCGGACGGAATGGATTACTGCAACAAAAGAACAAGCAGGGCGCCTCTCAGTGATATATCAAATATACAACGTGGAATAGAGCAATAACATGCGTACCGTAAGGTAAACAACGATGGGTCTTTTAGGAGATAGTGGAGTAGTCTTTGCTGTACTTGTAGTCCTCCAGATCTCCACTGATCAGTACAAAAATGCGGAAAAAGCAAACATAGTATAACTCTGTAGTATTCTTGATGAGGGCAATATCACCAAAATCCCCACAATCCTATGGCGTGTGTGGGATTGGTATCCCAAGATTACCAATTAAATGACACCCATATAAGTGCAATAAAAAAAAACACGTCTAAAAACGTCTAAATCTGCGTGTTTTGGTTTTGCTTTTGTTTGTTTTTGTTTTGCTATTTTTGAAAAAAATACAATTTTTTTGGTCTAAAATAACCTAATTTAGTGCTCCACCAGTTTCTTAGATAAGTGAGGTAATTCTAAAGCTAATAAATTATGAAAAAAACAGTTTAATCCCGGATAGGCCGTCCTTAATTCGAACACTTGTCTGCAAATTATACAGACAAACCTGGTTGTCTACCTCCTCCATCTTTGATTATTGGCAATGTACCCATCGTCTTTGGGTGTCTATTACACCCTCCACTTGTAGTTGAATATAAAAAAAGCAGCCTGCACAGACTGTGGAAATAGAAAGTAAAATTAAATGGATCACAGTAGTTTGGTGGCTATCTATGCCCCCCCCCGCCCTCCACTTGTAGTTGAATATAAAAAAAGCAGCCTGCACAGACTGTGGAGCTAGAAAGTAAAATTAAATGGACCACGGTAGTTTGGTGGCTATCTATGCCCCCCCCCCGCCCTCCACTTGTAGTTGAATATAAAAAAAGCAGCCTGCACAGACTGTAGAACTAGAAAGTAAAATTAAATGGACCACTGTAGTTTGGTGGCTATCTATGCCCCCCCCCCGCCCTCCTTTTGTAGTTGAATATAAAAAAGCAGCCTGCACAGACTGTGGAACTAGAAAATCGAATATACAAAGAAATGGACAAATGCAGTTTGGTATCTGTCTGCATCAGCCCCCCCCCATCCACTTGTAGTAAAATAGAAAAAAAAAAAGCAGCCTGCATAGACTGTAGAACTAGAAATTCGAATATACAAAGAAATGGACAAAGGCAGTTTGGTATCTGTCTGCATCAGATCCCCTCTCCACTAGGAGTAAAATAGAAAACTATTCAGCCGTTATATAATCTAGAATATAAATAGAAATTGAGAAAGGCAATTTGGTATCTGTCTGCATCATAATCATCAACATCCTCATTAGCGCCCTTGTCACCTCCACAAATCTCCCCCTCATCCTCTTCTATTTCCAAAGTGGCATCCTCAATTTGTCTATGACCGACAATACACGGGCTGTTCAGCTACACATCAGCAGAACTGCTGAAAGGGCCCTTCTTTATGGGTACACTAACAGAATGCTCACGATTAGACATACCACTGTTGGATGGACTCTCCACAGGGATTGGTGTCATTTGTGAATCAGAGCAAACATTATCCTCTAATGCCTTACTGTTATGTTGCAGCTCGGCTTTGACGCATAACAGAAGTTGTGCACCAATTGTAGGCTCGGTAACTTTTTGGGATCTGCCACTAATAGCCAAAGGTGAAGGCCTCATTCTCTCTTTGCCACTGCGTGTGTATAGAATGGCATGCTTGCAATTTTTTTTTTATCGGCACTTAACTTTTGCTCAGTAACACTTCTTTTTCGCTTCAACACAGTATTTTTTTTTTTGTTTTGTTTTTTGGACTGATTTCAAAACACTGTGTAGTTTGACATCGCCTTACCCACATGGCGCACTGGGAACACTAACATCAGGACTGGTGACAGAACCTGGTTGCTCATTCTATTAATATGTGGACTGCTTTGAATCCATTCTGAGCCCAAAGCACTTGTAGTACTAAAAATTATTTGGTAAGATACTGCTGAGAGATAGTAAATTTGACAGCCAGAAATATTTATGCACAATTATGGGGGACACCCCAAAAGCACTGGGGAGTGCTAAAAATTATTTGGTAGATACTGCTGACAGATAGTAATTTTTTACAGCCAGAAATATTTATGCACAATTATGGGGGACACCCCAAAAGCACTGGGGAGTGCTAAAAATTATTTGGTACGATACCGCTGACAGATAGTAAATTTGACAGCCAGAAATATTTATGCACAATTATGGGGGACACCCAAAAAGCACTTTGAGTGCCGAATATTGAAAAAAACAAAAAACTCCTCTATCCTCCTCTCTTCTCTAGCGATTTTTGTTAGTACAACTGGATTTATAATATTGTATTCTCTGTCCCTGCTCTAATCAGCCTGTGACTACACCCTGCTCTCTCCCTCTGTCAAATGGCGATGGATTGCTGTGGAGGCGTGTATTTATAATCTTCAAGTATCGCTAGAACCGAGCCCCGAGATCCGACGACGTCGCGATGACGTTCGGCCTCGATTTGGATTCCGAACGGGAGGGAAAGTAAATACCCAAAGTTCGGGTGGGTTCGGTTCTCGGGGAACCGAGCCCGCCCATCTCTAATTTTAATACATACACTCCCTATATTAAATCTCAAATGGCTCCTGATTATCTCCTGCAGCTGTGAAGGAGACTGTGTGCTCCTACAATTTTAGAGAATATTTATCACTAAAATCACAGAATGGAGAATATCTGGTGCCAAATGATAAAACTAAAAGCAAACTTATAAAAAAAAACAACAACAACAAGCTTATGCATAATATGACCAGTTAATAAATTAAAAATAAATTAACATATTATTGGTAATTTTTTGTTCGTGTGAAAGGTCTTGCAACAGTATCTAATATAGTCACATATATCTATTATGCTGTGTAATTGAGCATTTTCAAAGAAGAACAACAGATAGCTCTTAAATCTTGTTTGAATTGTCTCAAAGGATCCAAAGCATCTCAGATCAGAAATAATAACAAAAAAATGCATACATGTGCTTCAAGCCAAGTGCCAATAGTACTGGCACATATAATAATATGATGTTAACTATTCTCTTCTGATTGGATGAAATGGACCTCAGTTAAATAATGGACTTCTGTTCATATATAAAAAATGTGCATACCTCTCTCTTAATAAGTTAAATACTTCTCCAAATAACACAAATAGGCAGCTATGTCGGATAAATCAATGGATAATTGTCCTGAAAACCTCCTATCAATAGAATTAAACATTTATTAAAACTCTATATACTTCTATTTAACAGTATAGTAACACGTTTACTATCGCTCCTCAGAAAGCATTTATATGATGTGTTATGCATAACCTAAAATGGTGTTAAAGCATTTAATACTTTACAATTAACATTAGTTTCAGACTGTACTGTTGGATATAGTTAAATAAAAACACTCATTACACTCATTTCTGTTATTGAGAGATGTATGATTTTTTGGTGGGGTTAAGAGAGTAGAGAATTGTATGGCAATTTTTCTTTAATAGTTTAGGTGAATGGCAAAATGTCATGGAATCACTAAAAACTAGTAGATTTGATTAAAATCCCTCAGTGATAAATCCCCCTAAGTGATTATAAACTAGAATTTCATCTCAAGCAATGCTTCAAATATTGATATTGAACTTTCATCACATATACAAACAATGAAAAATGTGACCTGAACAAGCCCCATTCTAAGAAATGATTAGTCTTACTTTAGAAGTGATAATTGGTAATCATGTAGTAAGACTGAATTAAATCAAATCTATGACTTTTATTGTTGATGCAGTCATAATATGCATGTATAACCTGTATTAGAATATACAGTAAGAGAGTTTAATTCAAAGTTGGACCCATAATTCCATCTTTCTTCCCCTCTTCTATCAAACCCCAATAATAAAAGCCTTTCTCTTAATCATGTACAATTATTGTAGTTTCGGTCACAGAATGCCAGCTAAGTGCCATGGTTGATGTTTCTCTCTTGCCTAAAATGGGAGTATCATCCAGCAACCCTTAAAGAGCACCACACTAAGAGGAGCAATCTTAGCGCAGTGTAATCAATTATAGTGTGTATGTTACTTCTGTATTAGTCCCAGAACAGTTACAGCAGCAGTGGCATTATTGTGAAGGACTAAGGATAAGTCATCTGGGCACGTGGAAGAAATGGGGCTATATAAAGGGACTACAAGACTATATGTTGGCATGATGAGGCTTCATGGTGGCATGATGAGGCTACAACGTTACATTAGGCTGCATATGTTAGCATGGAGCTGTTATACTGGCCACTAACTATATTTGCTGGTCACTGAGTATGTATGTCTTGGGCATTGAGCTGTACGTAATGAACATTTAGATCTCATTTGTACAGTATTTTTCAATACCATTCCTGCTCCTGGGTATATCCATTTTACCATAGAGTACATGTTAACTATTCACTTTGGTGCCACAAGTATTTCTTGACATACTACACATTTTGTGTGTATTTTTTCACAGTCCCTCTTAGGTGTAATAATGAAAAACTGTATGCAGTACCATATTCACCATATTACACTACATATAGCACACAAACATAATCCTCCTTCTGCATGCAGCACACTTTTCATGCCACACTAATTTAACCCTTTGGTAGGTCTAACAAAATTGGCCTTGAACAAATCACAGTCAAATTAAATTCAATGTAGAGCCTGGAAGGGCTCTTTGTTATCCAGGAGAGCATCCTCACGTGTACAAACTTTGATTGTAAGACTCTCCGACTCACTTGAAATTACAAGTTTATGTGTTTATTTCTATATCTCTTTTGAGCATTCAAATCATTTCTCTTTGGGTAGCAGCTGTCTCTACTTAAAAGTACATCTTGGTCAATATATATGGAACTAAGGCAAATTGTAATTGAATCAATCCTTGCAGCATATTTGCAGAAGGTTTGTGGGTTACCAAATAGAATTTAGATACAAATGTATATAACTGAATGAATTTATATAAATATAAAAATGTATTTTTCTTAAATATTGCACTGTTGAAATGTGTGATGTATATATGCAGCATGCAGAATTAATATTATGCCTGCAATTATTTAATTTGTCTAGTAAAATTGCAACAAAGTAATGTGCTGCTGTTAAAATGTCACTGGAATCTATTGGCATTATAGGTATGCCATGATCATTTCTCCCTGAATAAATACACACCAGAAAGAAATAGTAAGAGATGATATGAAAGCAGAGTCTGGGAATGAAGTGTTTGAACTAGTAACTGAGATAGTGAACTGACTCTGAACTATCAATATTGAGGCATGAGCTTGCAAAGAAAGCAATATAAGGTACAGTCACATCAAAGCACCTTTTACATTGAGCTATTGTCCCGCACAGCATTAACCTTTAATTGCTATAAATGTTAGAAACCATTCTTTCTTTACATGTAGGGATGACAGCTCAAAAAGATAAAGAGTATATTTCTTCCTAAAATAAGTAGTTTTATACCTGGTATTCAATCAATATTGATGCTACTCTAGTTTACACAATGTAGTTATCAAGCTAGTGACTTTGATTTTTCACAATATCAGCTTTCTGTTTTTTTTTAAATATGTTAACATCCAATACAAGACATTTATTGATACTTGATGCATGTATAGTATATGTTTTCTATGATCCTGAAACCTGACTCTTCATGCATCTTGACACCAAAATAATTTGCTGTGGACTGATGATAAGGCTATTGTATGTGTTTTATTATGGTATATGTGGGCAGCACGGTGGCTTAGTAGTTAGCACTTCTGCCTCACAGCGCTGGGGTCATGAGTTCAATTTCTGAACGTGGTCTTATCTGTGTAGAGTTTGTATGTTCTCCCCGTATTTGCGTGGGTTTCCTCCGGGTGCTCCGGTTTCCTCCCACACTTCAAAAACATGCTAGTAGGTTAATTGGCTGCTAGTGTGTGTGTGTGTGTGTGTGTGTGTGTGTGTGTATTATTGATTGTAGTCTGTAAACTCCAATGGATCAATGGATCAGGGATTGATGTGAGTGTGTTTGCTGCGGATTAGTGGCACTATATAAATAGATGGTGATGATGGTTTACTGCTCCCAGTACATGATAAGAATAATAGAAGTCACAGCAAAGTGTGTTTTTACAATGATTGTGTTCGAGGTGACATCAAATAATGTTTTCACATCATTAGCTATTAAAATTACTTTTAAAATCAAGATGTCTTTTTAAATCTCTATTAAAAATGAGTAATGTACATTATATTCTAATTTCTGTTCCTTTAACATGTCTTCTTAAATTACCACTGTTTGAATAAATAATCAAATATTTTGGAAATCGATTTTCTAAGAATAGAACTAATCGTTCATTATCATGATCTTAACTGCCAGAGATTCACTTTAAAATAACTAAAGAGTAAGCAAATATTATTGTATAAAATATATTTAATACCAATAAAGTAATAGATTCTGGGATATTCTGTATAACTATTATCAAACAGCTTAATATTAATCAGATTAATACTCTGCCTTAAGTGTATAGTCGTTGAAGGCAGGGAGCTGAAGTGATGGGGGGTGAAAGGAGCATCTAAACTGGCTCTAGTTCTACTATATAGAAGAATGTCTTTACTATAGCTGTCCAATGCCTTGGATTTCTGCAAATTAACTGTCAAGACTTATGTTTGATAACCAAATCTGCATCAATGACAGTTATACTTACTTGTGTGGGAAGGCCAACTATTGGCCAATCTGAACTTTCTTTGTTTTACATATATCTTACGTTTCATTAACATAACAGATATATATTATTTATACATTCCATATTTATGTACATTTCATATCTATATACATGGGTCTTCGGGACTGCCTCTACCGCAAGTCTCGGTCAGTATCCTTGATAAAAGTTGGGAAGATTAGGAGTTTTAATTGCTGAGTGAGGATTAAGAACATGAGTGAAGCCATGTTTACACCAACATGCAAAAATGAGATTTTATCTTGCGGGATAACATTAATTTAAATGAGATAGAGCTATAGAGATGACACAAATACAATTAGACCCCCCTTTTTCATCCTGTTCCACCAGTCCCAGTTCCAGTCCCACCACCAGTACATTTTTAGGTCACCTCCAGGCCATGTTCCCTGGAGGCATAGGCACCTCAGGCTCCAAACTCCACTAGCCTTCCGGCATCAGATCAAGGAGATGAATACCTATTATGTTCCAAATGTATTGTGTGTGTAGTATTTGATGTTTTTTAGTATTGGTGCAGGTCATCTTCATCTATCATCATCAACATTTATACAGTGCCAGAAATTTACATAACTCTTTACAATCGAGTATCTATCTAAATATCTACTGATGCCGCTGTCCATCTAATGACACTGATTGTTACTGCCTCTTCGCTCTCCATTATGCATTTTGTCTATCATGACAAATTTAGCTTCTATGTAGTGCTGTTACATTTTTATCTCTTGCACCTTACACTCCCTACACTACAGATTTTTTTTGTTTAATTTATCTAATGGACTTGCTTCAGTTAGTGACATGGCAGATGACATTTTTTTGCAGCTGCTGCAATGTTCTACAAACGGTCGCTGAATTTTGAAAATGCCCAAAAAAGCCCTCACATGCAAACACCCTTATCCCCACTTAATATAGATGTCACTGAATGACCCTTTACAACTTCACAAGTATTGAAAAATACAAAAAAGTTTAGAAAACAAAAGTTTTTGGGTGGGGTTCTGCTGCTGACTCTCTCACAGAAACACCCATTTTTTCCCACTTAATACAGATATTACTGTCCCATAAAAGATTACTTTCACTACAAAAACGTAAAATTTTTAAACAAATAAATCTAATTTTTTTTTTGGGTTCTGCTGCCAAAAGTCATACAGCAAAAGCACACTGTTTTTCTCCACTAAATACTAATTAGTACAGAATGATGTCTACCTCATAAAATACTATATATGGAAACATTGATCTGCAAAGTATTCTACCTCAATAATCTTTGGAGGACTAAACTGCATTAAAATAAATTATAATCAATCACAGTTAATCTATATTTTCCTCTGTCCCTTGCACCCTGTATAACGCTGTATTCTGTAGCTTAAACATAATTTTCAGAGTAGAGAACAGCAGCTGACGTCCTCCCTATACGCTGTCTGTTGTAAAATAGCAGATGAGAACAAGAGGGAGGGCTATATATAGAAGATATTAATCCAAAACTAATTTTCCCGGAAATTATGTTGTTCCTCCTTTTTCAGATCTAATTTTGGCCTGAGGAACAGAGTCGGAACCCCAAATCTCAGATATGTTGGATTTCTCTGAATCCGAATCAGTCATCTCTAGCAAAACAATGTTGCACTTTTATTGATCAGTAGAAATATAACAGGTCCTCACTTTCATTCTCGCTATCTTCAAGTTTTATAATTTATAATTGTATCATTTATAATTTGTCTTGTTTCATCGTTGAAAATGATGCTTTGGGTTGTGAGCAAAAGCCAATGATGTGATGTCACAAGGTGCAAACTTCAGCAATGAACCAGCAAGCAGTGAAGTGATATGTCCCATCAACACAAGTGGTTGTCAAATAACTATGCAACCTGTTTAAATGCCTTCTTTTTTTTTTAGTCATCCTGACAAGCAATGAACTAATTATTGTACAGATTCTTTCACTAAGGATCTTCAATTCCTAGCTGGATTCTGTGCAAATCGTAAAGGTTTAGAAGCAGACCCAAAGTAATTGACCTTTACCTCTCCACATCTCATTTGCCCTAAGTGTTAATTGACTTTAAAAAAACCCAGTATATTACTCTTTTAAAAAAAAATGTGGAGCATGCCAACGTTACACCGCTTTGAAAATAAAAT